>NC_092708.1:287115361-287300361 GCF_047496885.1 Scyliorhinus torazame | reverse complement strand
ATCATTCCAGCCAGCCAACCATCTAGCCAACCCTACATCCAGCCATCCCTCCATCCCTCCATCCAGCCATCCATCCATCCCTCCAGCCAGCCATCCATCCAGCCATCCATTCATCCAGCCATCCATCCAGCCATCCATCCATCAATCCATCCCTCCAGCCAGCCATCCATCCAGCCATCCATCCATCCAGCCGTCCATCCAACCATCCATCCATCCATCCATCCCTCCAGCCAGCTATCCATCCAGCCAGCCATCCATCCAGCCATCCATTCAGCCATCCATCCAGCCATCCATCCATCCAGCCATCAATCCAGCCATCCATCCATCCATCCATTCCTCCAGCCAGCCATCCATCCAGCCATCCATTCATCCAGTCATCCTTCCAGCCATCCATCCATCCATCCCTCCAGCCAGCCAGCCATCCAGCCATCCAGCCGTCCAGCCAACCAGCCAGACAACCATCCAGCCATCCCTCCATCTAGCCATCCATCCATCCATCCATCCGTCCAGCCAGCCATCCATCCAGCCATCCATCCATCCAGCAACCCATCCAGCCAACCATCCATCAATCCATCCCTCCAGCCAGCCACCCATCCAGCCATCCATCGATCTAGCCATCCATTCAGCAATCCATCCATCCATTACTCCAGCCAGCCATCCATCCAGCCTTCCATCCACCCAGCCATGCATTAATCCATCCATTCCTCCAGGCAGCAATCCATCCAGCCATCCATCCAGCCATCCCTCCAGCCAGCCATCCATCCATCCATCCCTCCAGCAAGCCATCCATCCAGACATCCATCCATCCAGCCATCCATCCAGCCATCCATCCATCCATCCATTCCTCCAGCCAGCCATCCATCCAGCCATCCATCCATCCAGCCATCCCTCCAGACAGCCATCCATCCGGAAATCTATCCATACAGCCAAGCATCCAGCCACCCATCCATCCATCCATCCCTCCAGCCATCCATCCAGCCATCCATCCAGCCATCCATCCAGCCATCCATCCATCCATCCCTCCAGCCAGCCTTCCATCCATCCCTCCAGCCAGCCTTCCATCCATCCCTCCAGCCAGCCATCCATCCAGCCAGCCAGCCATCCATCCATCCATCCATCCATCCATCCATCCATTCATCCATCCATCCAGCCATCCATCCAGCCATCCATCCAGCCATCCATCCAGCCATCCATCCATCCATCCATCCAGCCATCCCTCCATCCATCCATCCATCCATCCAGCCATCCATCCAGCTATCCATCCATACATCCAGCCAACCAGTCATCCATCTATCCAGCCAGCCATCCAGACATCCAGCCATCCATCCAGCCATCCATCCAGCCATCCATCCATCCATCCCTCCAGCCAGCCATACATCCAGACATCCATCCATCCAGCCATCCATCCAGCCAGCCATCCATCGATCCATCCCTCCATCCAGCCATCCATCCAGCCATCCATCCATCCAGCCATCCATCCAGGCACCCATCCATCCATCCATCCCTCCAGCCAGCCATCCATCCAGCCATCCATCTGTCCAGCCATCCATCCAGCCATCCATCCATCCATCCCTCCAGCCAGCCTTCCATCCATCCCTCCAGCCAGCCATCCATCCATCCATCCATCCATCCATCCATCCATCCATCCATCCAGCCATCCATCCAGCCATCCATCCAGCCATCCATCCATCCATCCATCCAGCCATCCATCCATCCATCCATCCATCCCTCCAGCCAGCCATCCATCCGTACATCCATCCATCCAGCCATCATTCCAGCCACCCATCCATCCATCCATCCCTCCAGCCAGCCATCCATCCAGCCATCCATCAATCCAGCCATCCATTCAGCCATCCATCCATCCAGCCATCCATCCAGACATCCATCCATCCCTCCAGCCAGCCATTCATCCAGCCATCCATCCATCCAGCCATCCATCCAGCCATCCATCCATCCATCCATCCAACCCTCCAGCAAGCCATCCATCCAGCCAACAATCCAGCCAACCATCCATCCAACCATCCCTCCAGCAAGCCATCCATCCAGCCATCCCTCCATCCAGCCATCCATCCAGCCATCCATGCATTCATCCATCTCTCCATCCAGCCATCCATCCAGCCAATCATCCATCCATCCATACCTCCAGCCAGCCAGCCATCCATCCATCCATCCATCCATCCATCCAGCCATCCATCCAGCCATCCATCCCTCCAGCCAGCCAGCCATTAAGCAATCCATCCATCCAGCCATCCATCCAGCCATCCATCCATTCCTCCAGCCAGCCATTCATCCAGCCATCCATCCATCCAGCCGTCCATCCAGCCATCGATCCATCCCTCCAGCCAGCCATTCATCCAGCCATCCATCCATCCAGCCATCCATCCAGCCATCCATCCATCCATCCATCCATCCCTCCAGCAAGCCATCCATCCAGCCATCCAGCCATCCAGCCATCAATCCTGCCAACCATCCATCCAACCATCCCTCCAGCAAGCCATCCATCCAGCCATCCCTCCATCCAGCCATCCATCCAGCCATCCATGCATTCATCCATCTCTCCATCCAGCCATCCATCCAGCCAATCATCCATCCATCCATACCTCCAGCCAGCCAGCCATCCATCCATCCATCCATCCATCCATCCATCCAGCCATCCATCCAGCCATCCATCCAGCCATCCATCCCTCCAGCCAGCCAGCCATTAAGCAATCCATCCATCCAGCCATCCATCCAGCCATCCATCCATCCCTCCAGCCAGCCATCCATCCAGCAATCCCTCCATGCAGGCATCCATCCAGCCATCCATCCATCCATCCGTCCATCCAGCCAGCCAACCATCCAGCCATCCCTCCATCCAGCCATCCAGCCATCCATCCATCCCTCCAGCCAGCCATCCATCCAGCAATCCATCCATCCAGCCATCCAACCAGTCATCCATCCATCAATCCATCCCTACAGCCAGCCATCCATCCAGCCATCCATCCAAACCAGCCGTCCATCCAGCCATCCATCCATCCATGCTTCCCTCTAGCCAGCCATCCATCCAGCCATCCATTCATCCATCCATCCCTCTAGCCAGCCAACCATCCAGCCATCCCTCCATCCAGCCATCCATCCATCCATCCCTCCAGCCAGCCATCCATCCAGCCATCCATCCATCCAGCCATCCATCCAACCTTCCATCCATCAATCCATCCCTCCAGCCAGCCATCCATCCAGCCATCCATCCATCCAGCCGTCCATCCAGCCATCCATTCATCCCTCCAGCCAGCCATCCATCAGCCATCCATCCATCATTCCAGCCAGCCAACCATCTAGCCAACCCTACATCCAGCCATCCCTCCATCCCTCCATCCAGCCATCCATCCATCCCTCCAGCCAGCCATCCATCCAGCCATCCATTCATCCAGCCATCCATCCAGCCATCCATCCATCAATCCATCCCTCCAGCCAGCCATCCATCCAGCCATCCATCCATCCAGCCGTCCATCCAAACATCCATCCATCCATCCATCCCTCCAGCCAGCTATCCATCCAGCCAGCCATCCATCCAGCCATCCATTCAGCCATCCATCCAGCCATCCATCCATCCAGCCATCAATCCAGCCATCCATCCATCCATCCATTCCTCCAGCCAGCCATCCATCCAGCCATCCATTCATCCAGTCATCCTTCCAGCCATCCATCCATCCATCCCTCCAGCCAGCCAGCCATCCAGCCATCCAGCCGTCCAGCCAACCAGCCAGACAACCATCCAGCCATCCCTCCATCTAGCCATCCATCCATCCATCCATCCGTCCAGCCAGCCATCCATCCAGACATCCATCCATCCAGCAACCCATCCAGCCAAACATCCATCAATCCATCCCTCCAGCCAGCCATCCATCCAGCCATCCATCGATCTAGCCACCCATTCAGCCATCCATCCATCCATTACTCCAGCCAGCCATCCATCCAGCCTTCCATCCATCCAGCCATCCGTCCAGCCATGCATTAATCCATCCATTCCTCCAGGCAGCAATCCATCCAGCCATCCAGCCATCCATCCATCCAGCTATCCATCCAGCCATCCATCCATCCATCCCTCCAGCCAGCCATCCATCCAGCCATCCAGCCATCCATCCATTCATCCATCCATCCATCCATCCCTCCAGCCAGCCATCCATCCGTACATCCATCCATCCAGCCATCATTCCAGCCACCCATCCATCCATCCATCCCTCCAGCCAGCCATCCATCCAGCCATCCATCAATCCAGCCATCGATTTAGCCATCCATCCATCCAGCCATCCATCCAGAGATCCATCCGTCCCTCCAGCCAGCCATTCATCCAGCCATCCATCCATCCAGCCATCCATCCAGCCATCCATCCATCCATCCATCCATCCCTCCAGCAAGTCGTCCATCCAGCCATCCAGCCATCCAGCCATCAATCCAGCCAACCATCCATCCAACCATCCCTCCATCAAGCCATCCATCCAGCCATCCCTCCATCCAGCCATCCCTCCAGCCAGCCATCCATCCAGCCATCCAGCCATCCGTCCATCCAGCCATCCATCCATCCATCCATCCCTCCAGCCGGCCATCCATCCAGCCATCCAGCCATCCATCCATTCATCCATCCATCCATCCATCCCTCCAGCCAGCCATCCATCCGTACATCCATCCATCCAGCCATCATTCCAGCCACCCATCCATCCATCCATCCCTCCAGCCAGCCATCCATCCAGCCATCCATCAATCCAGCCATCCATTCAGCCATCCATCCATCCAGCCATCCATCCAGACATCCATCCATCCCTCCAGCCAGCCATTCATCCAGCCATCCATCCATCCAGCCATCCATCCAGCCATCCATCCATCCATCCATCCATCCCTCCAGCAAGTCATCCATCCAGCCATCAATCCAGCCAACCATCCATCCAACCATCCCTCCAGCAAGCCATCAATCCAGCCATCCCTCCATCCAGCCATCCATCCAGCCATCCATGCATTCATCCATCTCTCCATCCAGCCATCCATCCAGCCAATCATCCATCCATCCATACCTCCAGCCAGCCAGCCATCCATCCATCCATCCATCCATCCATCCAGCCATCCATCCAGCCATCCATCAATCCAGCCAGCCAGCCATTAAGCAATCCATCCATCCATCCATCCCTCCAGCCATCCATCCAGCCATCCATCCAGCCATCCATCCAGCCATCCATCCATCCATCCCTCCAGCCAGCCTTCCATCCATCCCTCCAGCCAGCCTTCCATCCATCCCTCCAGCCAGCCATCCATCCAGCCAGCCAGCCATCCATCCATCCATCCATCCATCCATCCATCCATCCATTCATCCATCCATCCAGCCATCCATCCAGCCATCCATCCAGCCATCCATCCAGCCATCCATCCATCCATCCATCCAGCCATCCCTCCATCCATCCATCCATCCATCCAGCCATCCATCCAGCTATCCATCCATACATCCAGCCAACCAGTCATCCATCTATCCAGCCAGCCATCCAGACATCCAGCCATCCATCCAGCCATCCATCCAGCCATCCATCCATCCATCACTCCAGCCAGCCATACATCCAGACATCCATCCATCCAGCCATCCATCCAGCCAGCCATCCATCGATCCATCCCTCCATCCAGCCATCCATCCAGCCATCCATCCATCCAGCCATCCATCCAGGCACCCATCCATCCATCCATCCCTCCAGCCAGCCATCCATCCAGCCATCCATCTGTCCAGCCATCCATCCAGCCATCCATCCATCCATCCCTCCAGCCAGCCTTCCATCCATCCCTCCAGCCAGCCATCCATCCATCCATCCATCCATCCATCCATCCATCCATCCAGCCATCCATCCAGCCATCCATCCAGCCATCCATCCATCCATCCATCCAGCCATCCATCCATCCATCCATCCATCCCTCCAGCCAGCCATCCATCCGTACATCCATCCATCCAGCCATCATTCCAGCCACCCATCCATCCATCCATCCCTCCAGCCAGCCATCCATCCAGCCATCCATCAATCCAGCCATCCATTCAGCCATCCATCCATCCAGCCATCCATCCAGACATCCATCCATCCCTCCAGCCAGCCATTCATCCAGCCATCCATCCATCCAGCCATCCATCCAGCCATCCATCCATCCATCCATCCATCCATCCCTCCAGCAAGCCATCCATCCAGCCAACAATCCAGCCAACCATCCATCCAACCATCCCTCCAGCAAGCCATCCATCCAGCCATCCCTCCATCCAGCCATCCATCCAGCCATCCATGCATTCATCCATCTCTCCATCCAGCCATCCATCCAGCCAATCATCCATCCATCCATACCTCCAGCCAGCCAGCCATCCATCCATCCATCCATCCATCCATCCAGCCATCCATCCAGCCATCCATCCCTCCAGCCAGCCAGCCATTAAGCAATCCATCCATCCAGCCATCCATCCAGCCATCCATCCATTCCTCCAGCCAGCCATTCATCCAGCCATCCATCCATCCAGCCGTCCATCCAGCCATCGATCCATCCCTCCAGCCAGCCATTCATCCAGCCATCCATCCATCCAGCCATCCATCCAGCCATCCATCCATCCATCCATCCATCCCTCCAGCAAGCCATCCATCCAGCCATCCAGCCATCCAGCCATCAATCCTGCCAACCATCCATCCAACCATCCCTCCAGCAAGCCATCCATCCAGCCATCCCTCCATCCAGCCATCCATCCAGCCATCCATGCATTCATCCATCTCTCCATCCAGCCATCCATCCAGCCAATCATCCATCCATCCATACCTCCAGCCAGCCAGCCATCCATCCATCCATCCATCCATCCATCCATCCAGCCATCCATCCAGCCATCCATCCAGCCATCCATCCCTCCAGCCAGCCAGCCATTAAGCAATCCATCCATCCAGCCATCCATCCAGCCATCCATCCATCCCTCCAGCCAGCCATCCATCCAGCAATCCCTCCATGCAGGCATCCATCCAGCCATCCATCCATCCATCCGTCCATCCAGCCAGCCAACCATCCAGCCATCCCTCCATCCAACCATCCAGCCATCCATCCATCCCTCCAGCCAGCCATCCATCCAGCAATCCATCCATCCAGCCATCCAACCAGTCATCCATCCATCAATCCATCCCTCCAGCCAGCCATCCATCCAGCCATCCATCCAAACCAGCCGTCCATCCAGCCATCCATCCATCCATGCATCCCTCTAGCCAGCCATCCATCCAGCCATCCATTCATCCATCCATCCCTCTAGCCAGCCAACCATCCAGCCATCCCTCCATCCAGCCATCCATCCATCCATCCCTCCAGCCAGCCATCCATCCAGCCATCCATCCATCCAGCCATCCATCCAACCTTCCATCCATCAATCCATCCCTCCAGCCAGTCATCCATCCAGCCATCCATCCATCCAGCCGTCCATCCAGCCATCCATTCATCCCTCCAGCCAGCCATCCATCAGCCATCCATCCATCATTCCAGCCAGCCAACCATCTAGCCAACCCTACATCCAGCCATCCCTCCATCCCTCCATCCAGCCATCCATCCATCCCTCCAGCCAGCCATCCATCCAGCCATCCATTCATCCAGCCATCCATCCAGCCATCCATCCATCAATCCATCCCTCCAGCCAGCCATCCATCCAGCCATCCATCCATCCAGCCGTCCATCCAAACATCCATCCATCCATCCATCCCTCCAGCCAGCTATCCATCCAGCCAGCCATCCATCCAGCCATCCATTCAGCCATCCATCCAGCCATCCATCCATCCAGCCATCAATCCAGCCATCCATCCATCCATCCATTCCTCCAGCCAGCCATCCATCCAGCCATCCATTCATCCAGTCATCCTTCCAGCCATCCATCCATCCATCCCTCCAGCCAGCCAGCCATCCAGCCATCCAGCCGTCCAGCCAACCAGCCAGACAACCATCCAGCCATCCCTCCATCTAGCCATCCATCCATCCATCCATCCGTCCAGCCAGCCATCCATCCAGACATCCATCCATCCAGCAACCCATCCAGCCAAACATCCATCAATCCATCCCTCCAGCCAGCCATCCATCCAGCCATCCATCGATCTAGCCACCCATTCAGCCATCCATCCATCCATTACTCCAGCCAGCCATCCATCCAGCCTTCCATCCATCCAGCCATCCGTCCAGCCATGCATTAATCCATCCATTCCTCCAGGCAGCAATCCATCCAGCCATCCAGCCATCCATCCATCCACCTATCCATCCAGCCATCCATCCATCCATCCCTCCAGCCAGCCATCCATCCAGCCATCCAGCCATCCATCCATTCATCCATCCATCCATCCATCCCTCCAGCCAGCCATCCATCCGTACATCCATCCATCCAGCCATCATTCCAGCCACCCATCCATCCATCCATCCCTCCAGCCAGCCATCCATCCAGCCATCCATCAATCCAGCCATCGATTTAGCCATCCATCCATCCAGCCATCCATCCAGACATCCATCCATCCCTCCAGCCAGCCATTCATCCAGCCATCCATCCATCCAGCCATCCATCCAGCCATCCATCCATCCATCCATCCATCCCTCCAGCAAGTCGTCCATCCAGCCATCCAGCCATCCAGCCATCAATCCAGCCAACCATCCATCCAACCATCCCTCCATCAAGCCATCCATCCAGCCATCCCTCCATCCAGCCATCCCTCCAGCCAGCCATCCATCCAGCCATCCAGCCATCCGTCCATCCAGCCATCCATCCATCCATCCATCCCTCCAGCCAGCCATCCATCCAGCCATCCAGCCATCCATCCATTCATCCATCCATCCATCCATCCCTCCAGCCAGCCATCCATCCGTACATCCATCCATCCAGCCATCATTCCAGCCACCCATCCATCCATCCATCCCTCCAGCCAGCCATCCATCCAGCCATCCATCAATCCAGCCATCCATTCAGCCATCCATCCATCCAGCCATCCATCCAGACATCCATCCATCCCTCCAGCCAGCCATTCATCCAGCCATCCATCCATCCAGCCATCCATCCAGCCATCCATCCATCCATCCATCCATCCCTCCAGCAAGCCATCCATCCAGCCATCAATCCAGCCAACCATCCATCCAACCATCCCTCCAGCAAGCCATCAATCCAGCCATCCCTCCATCCAGCCATCCATCCAGCCATCCATGCATTCATCCATCTCTCCATCCAGCCATCCATCCAGCCAATCATCCATCCATCCATACCTCCAGCCAGCCAGCCATCCATCCATCCATCCATCCATCCATCCAGCCATCCATCCAGCCATCCATCCCTCCAGCCAGCCAGCCATTAAGCAATCCATCCATCCAGCCATCCATCCAGCCATCCATCCATTCCTCCAGCCAGCCATCCATCCAGCCATCCATCCATCCAGCCGTCCATCCAGCCATCGATCCATCCCTCCAGCCAGCCATTCATCCAGCCATCCATCCATCCAGCCATCCATCCAGCCATCCATCCATCCATCCATCCATCCCTCCAGCAAGCCATCCATCCAGCCATCCAGCCATCCAGCCATCAATCCTGCCAACCATCCATCCAACCATCCCTCCAGCAAGCCATCCATCCAGCCATCCCTCCATCCAGCCATCCATCCAGCCATCCATGCATTCATCCATCTCTCCATCCAGCCATCCATCCAGCCAATCATCCATCCATCCATACCTCCAGCCAGCCAGCCATCCATCCATCCATCCATCCATCCATCCATCCAGCCATCCATCCAGCCATCCATCCAGCCATCCATCCCTCCAGCCAGCCAGCCATTAAGCAATCCATCCATCCAGCCATCCATCCAGCCATCCATCCATCCCTCCAGCCAGCCATACATCCTGCAATCCCTCCATCCAGGCATCCATCCAGCCATCCATCCATCCATCCGTCCATCCAGCCAGCCAACCATCCAGCCATCCCTCCATCCAGCCATCCACCCATCCATCCATCCCTCCAGCCAGCCATCCATCCAGCAATCCATCCATCCAGCCATCCAACCAGTCATCCATCCATCAATCCATCCCTCCAGCCAGCCATCCATCCAGCCATCCATCCAAACCAGCCGTCCATCCAGCCATCCATCCATCCATGCATCCCTCCAGCCAGCCATCCATCCAGCCACCCATTCATCCATCCATCCCTCTAGCCAGCCAACCATCCAGCCATCCCTCCATCCAGCCATCCATCCATCCATCCCTCCAGCCAGCCATCCATCCAGCCATCCATCCATCCAGCCATCCATCCAACCTTCCATCCATCAATCCATCCCTCCAGCCAGCCATCCATCCAGCCATCCATCCATCCAGCCGTCCATCCAGCCATCCATCCATCCCTCCAGCCAGCCATCCATCAGCCATCCATCCATCATTCCAGCCAGCCAACCATCTAGCCAACCCTACATCCAGCCATCCCTCCATCCCTCCATCCAGCCATCCATCCATCCCTCCAGCCAGCCATCCATCCAGCCATCCATTCATCCAGCCATCCATCCAGCCATCCATCCATCAATCCATCCCTCCAGCCAGCCATCCATCCAGCCATCCATCCATCCAGCCGTCCATCCAACCATCCATCCATCCATCCATCCCTCCAGCCAGCTATCCATCCAGCCAGCCATCCATCCAGCCATCCATTCAGCCATCCATCCAGCCATCCATCCATCCAGCCATCAATCCAGCCATCCATCCATCCATCCATTCCTCCAGCCAGCCATCCATCCAGCCATCCATTCATCCAGTCATCCTTCCAGCCATCCATCTATCCATCCCTCCAGCCAGCCAGCCATCCAGCCATCCAGCCGTCCAGCCAACCAGCCAGACAACCATCCAGCCATCCCTCCATCTAGCCATCCATCCATCCATCCATCCGTCCAGCCAGCCATCCATCCAGCCATCCATCCATCCAGCAACCCATCCAGCCAACCATCCATCAATCCATCCCTCCAGCCAGCCATACATCCAGCCATCCATCGATCTAGCCATCCATTCAGCCATCCATCCATCCATTACTCCAGCCAGCCATCCATCCAGCCTTCCATCCATCCAGCCATCCGTCCAGCCATGCATTAATCCATCCATTCCTCCAGGCAGCAATCCATCCAGCCATCCATCCAGCCATCCCTCCAGCCACCCATCCATCCATCCATCCCTCCAGCAAGCCATCCATCCAGACATCCATCCATCCAGCCATCCATCCAGCCATCCATCCATCCATCCATTCCTCCAGCCAGCCATCCATCCAGCCATCCATCCATCCAGCCATCCCTCCAGACAGCCATCCATCCGGAAATCCATCCATCCAGCCAAGCATCCAGCCACCCATCCATCCATCCATCCCTCCAGCCATCCATCCAGCCATCCATCCAGCCATCCATCCAGCCATCCACCCATCCATCCCTCCAGCCAGCCTTCCATCCATCCCTCCAGCCAGCCTTCCATCCATCCCTCCAGCCAGCCATCCATCCAGCCAGCCAGCCATCCATCCATCCATCCATCCATCCATCCATCCATCCATTCATCCATCCATCCAGCCATCCATCCAGCCATCCATCCAGCCATCCATCCAGCCATCCATCCATCCATCCATCCAGCCATCCCTCCATCCATCCATCCATCCATCCAGCCATCCATCCAGCTATCCATCCATACATCCAGCCAACCAGTCATCCATCTATCCAGCCAGCCATCCAGACATCCAGCCATCCATCCAGCCATCCAGCCAGCCATCCATCCATCCATCCCTCCAGCCAGCCATCCATCCAGACATCCATCCATCCAGCCATCCATCCAGCCAGCCATCCATCGATCCATCCCTCCATCCAGCCATCCATCCAGCCATCCATCCATCCAGCCATCCATCCAGGCACCCATCCATCCATCCATCCCTCCAGCCAGCCATCCATCCAGCCATCCATCTGTCCAGCCATCCATCCAGCCATCCATCCATCCATCCCTCCAGCCAGCCTTCCATCCAACCCTCCAGCCAGCCATCCATCCATCCATCCATCCATCCATCCATCCATCCATCCAGCCATCCATCCAGCCATCCATCCAGCCATCCATCCATCCATCCATCCATCCAGCCATCCATCCATCCATCCATCCATCCCTCCAGCCAGCCATCCATCCGTACATCCATCCATCCAGCCATCATTCCAGCCACCCATCCATCCATCCATCCCTCCAGCCAGCCATCCATCCAGCCATCCATCAATCCAGCCATCCATTCAGCCATCCATCCATCCAGCCATCCATCCAGACATCCATCCATCCCTCCAGCCAGCCATTCATCCAGCCATCCATCCATCCAGCCATCCATCCAGCCATCCATCCATCCATCCATCCATCCCTCCAGCAAGCCATCCATCCAGCCATCAATCCAGCCAACCATCCATCCAGCCATCCATGCATTCATCCATCTCTCCATCCAGCCATCCATCCAGCCAATCATCCATCCATCCATACCTCCAGCCAGCCAGCCATCCATCCATCCATCCATCCATCCAGCCATCCATCCAGCCATCCATCCCTCCAGCCAGCCAGCCATTAAGCAATCCATCCATCCAGCCATCCATCCAGCCATCCATCCATTCCTCCAGCCAGCCATCCATCCAGCCATCCATCCATCCAGCCGTCCATCCAGCCATCGATCCATCCCTCCAGCCAGCCATTCATCCAGCCATCCATCCATCCAGCCAGCCATCCATCCAGCCATCCATCCATCCATCCATCCATCCCTCCAGCAAGCCATCCATCCAGCCATCCAGCCATCCAGCCATCAATCCTGCCAACCATCCATCCAACCATCCCTCCAGCAGGCCATCCATCCAGCCATCCCTCCATCCAGCCATCCATCCAGCCATCCATGCATTCATCCATCTCTCCATCCAGCCATCCATCCAGCCAATCATCCATCCATCCATACCTCCAGCCAGCCAGCCATCCATCCATCCATCCATCCATCCATCCATCCAGCCATCCATCCAGCCATCCATCCAGCCATCCATCCCTCCAGCCAGCCAGCCATTAAGCAATCCATCCATCCAGCCATCCATCCAGCCATCCATCCATCCCTCCAGCCAGCCATCCATCCAGCAATCCCTCCATGCAGGCATCCATCCAGCCATCCATCCATCCATCCGTCCATCCAGCCAGCCAACCATCCAGCCATCCCTCCA
Source organism: Scyliorhinus torazame (assembly GCF_047496885.1). Lineage (NCBI taxonomy): Eukaryota > Metazoa > Chordata > Chondrichthyes > Carcharhiniformes > Scyliorhinidae > Scyliorhinus > Scyliorhinus torazame. The sequence continues at coordinate 287,287,144 of NC_092708.1, read as the reverse complement.
TCCAGCCATCGACCCATCCATCCATCCCTCCAGCCAGCCATCCATCCAGCAATCCATCCATCCAGCCATCCAACCAGTCATCCATCCATCAATCCATCCCTCCAGCCAGCCATCCATCCAGCCATCCATCCAAACCAGCCGTCCATCCAGCCATCCATCCATCCATGCATCCCTCCAGCCAGCCATCCATCCAGCCATCCATTCATCCATCCATCCCTCTAGCCAGCCAACCATCCAGCCATCCCTCCATCCAGCCATCCATCCATCCATCCCTCCAGCCAGCCATCCATCCAGCCATCCATCCATCCAGCCATCCATCCAACCTTCCATCCATCAATCCATCCCTCCAGCCAGCCATCCATCCAGCCATCCATCCATCCAGCCGTCCATCCAGCCATCCATCCATCCCTCCAGCCAGCCATCCATCAGCCATCCATCCATCATTCCAGCCAGCCAACCATCTAGCCAACCCTACATCCAGCCATCCCTCCATCCCTCCATCCAGCCATCCATCCATCCCTCCAGCAAGCCATCCATCCAGCCATCCATTCATCCAGCCATCCATCCAGCCATCCATCCATCAATCCATCCCTCCAGCCAGCCATCCATCCAGCCATCCATCCAGCCGTCCATCCAACCATCCATCCATCCATCCATCCCTCCAGCCAGCTATCCATCCAGCCAGCCATCCATCCAGCCATCCATTCAGCCATCCATCCAGCCATCCATCCATCCAGCCATCAATCCAGCCATCCATCCATCCATCCATTCCTCCAGCCAGCCATCCATCAAGCCATCCATTCATCCAGTCATCCTTCCAGCCATCCATCCATCCATCCCTCCAGCCAGCCATCCAGCCATCCAGCCGTCCAGCCAACCAACCAGACAACCATCCAGCCATCCCTCCATCTAGCCATCCATCCATCCATCCATCCGTCCAGCCAGCCATCCATCCAGCCATCCATCCATCCAGCAACCCATCCAGCCAAACATCCATCAATCCATCCCTCCAGCCAGCCATCCATCCAGCCATCCATCGATCTAGCCATCCATCCATCCATCCATCCATCCAGCCATCCATCCAGCCATCCATCCAGCCATCCATCCATCCATCCATCCAGCCATCCATCCACCCATCCAGCCATCCATCCAGCCATCCATCCATACATCCAGCAAACCAGTCATCCATCCATCCAGCCAGCCATCCAGACATCCAGCCATCCATCCAGCCATCCATCCAGCCATCCATCTATCCTTCCATCCCTCCAGACAGCCATCCATCCAGCCATCAATCCAACTCGCCATCCATCCAACCTTCCACGCATCCATCACTCCAGCCAGCCATCCATCCAGCCATCCATCCATCCAAACCAGCCGTCCATCCAGCCATCCATCCATCCATGCATCCCTCCAGCCAGCCATCCATCCAGCCATCCATTCATCCATCCATCCCTCTAGCCAGCCAACCATCCAGCCATCCCTCCATCCAGCCATCCATCCATCCATCCCTCCAGCCAGCCATCCATCCAGCCATCCATCCATCCAGCCATCCATCCAACCTTCCATCCATCAATCCATCCCTCCAGCCAGCCATCCATCCAGCCATCCATCCAAACCAGCCGTCCATCCAGCCATCCATCCATCCATGCATCCCTCCAGCCAGCCATCCATCCAGCCATCCATTCATCCATCCATCCCTCTAGCCAGCCAACCATCCAGCCATCCCTCCATCCAGCCATCCATCCATCCATCCCTCCAGCCAGCCATCCATCCAGCCATCCATCCATCCAGCCATCCATCCAACCTTCCATCCATCAATCCATCCCTCCAGCCAGCCATCCATCCAGCCATCCATCCATCCAGCCGTCCATCCAGCCATCCATCCATCCCTCCAGCCAGCCATCCATCAGCCATCCATCCATCATTCCAGCCAGCCAACCAGCTAGCCAACCCTACATCCAGCCATCCCTCCATCCCTCCATCCAGCCATCCATCCATCCCTCCAGCAAGCCATCCATCCAGCCATCCATTCATCCAGCCATCCATCCAGCCATCCATCCATCAATCCATCCCTCCAGCCAGCCATCCATCCAGCCATCCATCCATCCAGCCGTCCATCCAACCATCCATCCATCCATCCATCCCTCCAGCCAGCTATCCATCCAGCCAGCCATCCATCCAGCCATCCATTCAGCCATCCATCCAGCCATCCATCCATCCAGCCATCAATCCAGCCATCCATCCATCCATCCATTCCTCCAGCCAGCCATCCATCCAGCCATCCATTCATCCAGTCATCCTTCCAGCCATCCATCCATCCATCCCTCCAGCCAGCCATCCAGCCATCCAGCCGTCCAGCCAACCAACCAGACAACCATCCAGCCATCCCTCCATCTAGCCATCCATCCATCCATCCATCCGTCCAGCCAGCCATCCATCCAGCCATCCATCCATCCAGCAACCCATCCAGCCAAAGATCCATCAATCCATCCCTCCAGCCAGCCATCCATCCAGCCATCCATCGATCTAGCCATCCATCCATCCATCCATCCATCCAGCCATCCATCCAGCCATCCATCCAGCCATCCATCCATCCATCCATCCAGCCATCCATCCATCCATCCAGCCATCCATCCAGCCATCCATCCATACATCCAGCAAACCAGTCATCCATCCATCCAGCCAGCCATCCAGACATCCAGCCATCCATCCAGCCATCCATCCAGCCATCCATCTATCCTTCCATCCCTCCAGACAGCCATCCATCCAGCCATCAATCCAACTCGCCATCCATCCAACCTTCCACGCATCCATCACTCCAGCCAGCCATCCATCCAGCCATCCATCCATCCAGCCATCCATACAGCCATCCATCCATCCATCCATCCATCCCTCCAGCCAGCCATCCATCCAGCCATCCATCCATCCATCCCTCCAGCCAATCGTCCATCCAGCCATCCATCCATCCAGCCATCCATCCAGCCATCCATCCATCCATCCATCCATCCCTCCAGCCAGCCATCCATCCAGCCATTCCTCCATCCAGACATCCATCCAGCCATCCATCCATCCCTCCAGCCAGCCATCCATCCAGCCATCACTCCATCCATCCGTCCATCCATCCAGCCATCCATCCAGCCATCCATCCATCCAGACTTCCAGCCATCCAGCCATCCATCCACCAGCCATCCATCCATCCAGCCATCCATCCATCCATCCATCCATTAAGCCATCCATCCAGCCATCCATCCAGCCATCCATCCCTCCAGCCAGCCATCCATCCAGCCATCCATCCATCCATCCATCCCTCCAGCCAGCTATCCACCCAGCCACCCATCCATCCAGCCATCCATTCAGCCATCCATCCAGCCATCAATCCATCCAGCCATCCATTCAGCCATCCATCCATCCATTCCTACAGCCATCCATCGATCTAGCCATCCATTCAGCCATCCATCCATCCATCCATCCCTCCATCGATCCATCCCTCCAGCCAGCCATCCATCCAGCCATCCATTCGTCCATCCATCCATCCAGCCTTCCATCCATCCATCCATCCCTCCAGCCAGCCATCCATCCAGCCATCCATCCTTCCAGCCATCCATCCTGCCATCCATCCATCGCTCCAGCCAGCCATCCATCCAGCCAGCCACCCAGCCATCCATCATTCAATCCATCCCTCCATCCAGCCATGCATCCAGCCATCCTTCCATCCAGCCATCCATCCAGCCATCCATCCATGACTCCATCCCTCCAGCCAGCCATCCATCCAGCCATCCATCGAGCTAGCCATCCATTCAGCCATCCATCCATCCATTACTCCAGCCAGCCATCCCTCCAGCCTTCCATCCATCCAGCCATCCGTCCAGCCATCCATTAATCCATCCATTCCTCCATCCAGACATCCATCCAGCCATCCATCCATCCCTCCAGCCAGCCATCCATCCAGCCATCACTCCATCCATCCGTCCATCCATCCAGCCATCCATCTAGCCATCCATCCATCCAGACTTCCAGCCATCCAGCCATCCATCCACCAGCAATCCATCCATCCAGCCATCCATCCATCCATCCATCCATTAAGCCATCCATCCAGGCATCCATCCACCCCTCCAGCCAGCCATTCATCCAGCCATCCATCCATCCAGCCATCCATCCAGCCATCCATCCATCCATCCATCCATCCCTCCAGCAAGCCATCCATCCAGCCATCCAGCCATCCAGCCATCAATCCAGCCAACCATCCATCCCTCCAGCAAGCTATCCATCCAGCCATCCCTCCATCCAGCCATCCATCCAGCCATCCATGCATTCATCCATCTCTCCATCCAGCCATCCATCCAGTCAATCATCCATCCATCCATACCTCCAGCCAGCCATCCATCCAGCCATCCATCCCTCCAGCCAGCCATCCATCCAGCCATCCATCCATCCATCCATCCCTCCAGCCAGCTATCCACCCAGCCACCCATCCATCCAGCCATCCATTCAGCCATCCATCCAGCCATCAATCCATCCAGCCATCCATCCAGCCATCCATCCATCCATTCCTACAGCCATCCATCGATCTAGCCATCCATTGAGCCATCCATCCATCCATCCATCCCTCCATCGATCCATCCCTCCAGCCAGCCATCCATCCAGCCATCCATTCGTCCATCCATCCATCCAGCCTTCCATCCATCCATCCATCCCTCCAGCCAGCCATCCATCCAGCCATCCATCCTTCCAGCCATCCATCCTGCCATCCATCCATCGCTCCAGCCAGCCATCCATCCAGCCAGCCATCCAGCCATCCATCATTCAATCCATCCCTCTAGCCAGCCATGCATCCAGCCATCCTTCCATCCAGCCATCCATCCAGCCATCCATCCATGACTCCATCCCTCCAGCCAGCCATCCATCCAGCCATCCATCGATCTAGCCATCCATTCAGCCATCCATCCATCCATTACTCCAGCCAGCCATCCATCCAGCCTTCCATCCATCCAGCCATACGTCCAGCCATCCATTAATCCATCCATTCCTACAGCCAGCAATCCATCCAGCCATCCCTCCAGCAAGCCATCCATCCAGACATCCATCCATCCAGCCATCCATCCAGCCATCCATCCATCCCTCCAGCCAGCCATCCATCCAGCCATCCATCCATCCAGCCATCTCTCCAGACAGCCATCCATCCGGAAATCCATCCATCCAGCCATCCATCCAGCCACCCATGCATCCATCCATCCCGCCAGCCAGCCATCCATCCAGCCATCCATCTATCCAGCCATCCATCCAGCCATCCATCCATCCATCCCTCCAGCCAGCCTTCCATCCATCCCTCCAGCCAGCCATCCATCCAGCCATCCATCCATCCATCCATCCATCCATCCATCCATCCGTCCATCCATCCATCCATCCATCCATCCATCCATCCATCCATCCATCCAGCCATCCATCCAGCCATCCATCCAGCCATCCATCCATCCATCCATCCAGCCATCCATCCATTCATCCATCCATCCACCCAGCCATCCATCCAGCCATCCATCCATACATCCAGCCAACCAGTCATCCATCCATCCAGCCAGCCATCAAGACATCCAGCCATCCATCCAGCCATCCATCCAGCCATTCATCCATCCTTCCATCCCTCCAGCCAGCCATCCATCCAGCCATCAATCCATCTAGCCATCCATCCAACCATCCACGCATCCATCACTCCAGCCAGCCATCCATCCAGACATCTATCCATCCAGCCATCCATACAGCCATCCATCCATCCATCCATCCATCCCTCCAGCCAGCCATCCATCCAGCCATCCATCCATCCATCCCTCCAGCCAATCGTCCATCCAGCCATCCATCCATCCAGCCATCCATCCATCCATCCATCTCTCCAGCCAGCCATCCATCCAGCCATTCCTCCATCCAGACATCCATCCAGCCATCCATCCATCCCTCCAGCCAGCCATCCATCCAGCCATCCCTCCATCCATCCGTCCATCCATCCAGCCATCCATCCAGCCATCCATCCATCCAGACTTCCAGCCATCCAGCCATCCATCCATCCAGCCATCCATCCATCCAGCCATCCATCCATCCAACCATCCAGCCATCCATCCAGCCATCCATCCATTAAGCCATCCATCCAGCCATCCATCCATCCATCCATCCCGCCAGCGAGTCATCCATCCAGCCATCCATCCATCCAGCCATCCATCCAGCCATCCATCCATCCCTCCAGCCAGACATTCATCCATCCATCCATCCATCCAGCCATCCATCCAGCCATCCATCCATCCATCCATCCATCCCTCCAGCAAGCCATCCATCCAGCCATCCAGCCATCCAGCCATCAATCCAGCCAACCATCCATCCATCCATCCCTCCAGCAAGCCATCCATCCAGCCATCCATCCAGCCAATCATCCATCCATCCATCCATCCAACCAGCCAGCCAACCATCCAGCCATCCCTCCATCCAGCCATCCACCCATTCATCCATCCCTCCAGCCAGCCATCCATCCAGCAATACATCCATCCAGCCATCCAACCTGTCATCCATCCATCAATCCATCCCTCCAGCCAGCCATCCATCCAGCCATCCATCCAAACCAGCCGTCCATCCAGCCATCCATCCATCCATGCATCCCTCCAGCCAGCCATCCATCCAGCCATCCATTCATCCATCCATCCCTCTAGCCAGCCAACCATCCTGCCATCCCTCCATCCAGCCATCCATCCATCCATCCCTCCAGCCAGCCATCCATCCAGCCATCCATCCATCCAGCCATCCATCCAGCCATCCATCCATCAATCCATCCCTCCAGCCAGCCATCCATACAGCCATCCATCCATCCAGCCGTCCATCCAGCCATCCATCCATCCCTCCAGCCAGCCATCCATCCAGGCATCCATCCATCCCTCCAGCCAGCCAACCATCTAGCCAACCCTACATCCAGCCATCCCTCCATCCCTCCATCCAGCCATCCATCCATCCCTCCAGCCAGCCATCTATCCAGCCATCCATCCATCCAGCCATCCATCCAGCCATCCATCCATCAATCCATCCCTCCAGCCAGCTATCTTTCCAGCCATCCATCCATCCAACCATCCATTCAGCCATCCATCCAGCCATCCATCCATCCATCCATCCATCCAGCCAGCCAGCCAACCATCCAGCCATCCCTCCATCCAGCCATCCACCCATCAATCCATCCCTCCAGCCAGCCATCCACCCAGCCATCCATCCATCCAGCCATCCATCCAGCCATCCATCCATCAATCCATCCCTCCAGCCAGCCGTCCATCCAGCCATCCATCCAAACCAGCCGTACATCCAGCCATCCATCCATCCATGCATCCCTCCAGCCAGCCATCCATCCATCCATCCCTCCAGCCAGCCAACCATCCAGCCACACCTCCATCCAGCCATCCAACCATCCATCCCTCCAGCCAGCCATCCATCCAGCCATCCATCCATCCTGCCATCCATCCAGCCATCCATCCATCAATCCATCCCTCCAGCCAGCCATCCATCCAGCCATCCATCCATCCAGCCGTCCATCCAGCCACGCATCCATCCCTCCAGCCAGCCATCCATCCAGCCATCCATCCATCCATCCATCCCTCCAGCCAGCCAACCATCCAGCCAACCCTACATCCAGCCAGCCCTCCATCCAGCCATCCATCAATCCCTCCAGCCAGCCATCCATCCAGCCATCCATCCATCCAGCCATCCATCCAGCCATCCATCCATCAATCCATCCCTCCAGCCAGCCATCCATCCAGCCATCCATCCATCCAGCCATCCATCCAACCATCCATCCATCCATCCATCCCTCCAGCCAGCTATCCATCCAGCCATCCATCCATCCAGCCATCCATTCAGCCATCCATCCAGCCATCCATCCATCCAGCCATCAATCCATCCATCCATCCATCCATCCATTCCTCCAGCCAGCAATCCATCCAGCCATCCATCCATCCAGCCATCCATCCAGACATCCATCCATCCTTCCCTCCAGCCAGCCATCCATCCAGCCATCCAACCGTCCAGCCTTCCAGCCAGCCAACCAACCAGCCATCCCTCCATCGAGCCATCCCTCCATCCATCCATCCATCCATCCATCCCTCCCTCCAGCCAGCCATCCATCCAGCCATCCATCCATCCAGCAACCCATCCAGCCATTCATCCATCAATCCATCCCTCCAGCCAGCCATCCATCCAGCCATCCATCTATCCAGCCATCCATCCAGCCATCCATCCATCCATCCAGCCCCCCAGCCAGCTATCTATCCAGCCATCCGTCCATCCAGCTATCCATTCAGCCATACATCCAGCCATCCATCCAGCCATCCATCCAGCCATCCATGCATTCATCCATCTCTCCATCCAGCCATCCATCCAGCCAATCATCCATCCATCCATATCTCCAGCCAGCCATCCATCCATCCATCCATCCAGCCATCCATCCAGCCATCCATCCCTCCAACCAGCCAGCCATTAAGCCATCCATCCATCCAGCCATCCATCCAGCCATCCATCCATCCCTCCAGCCAGCCATCCATCCAGTAATCCCTCCATCCAGCCATCCATCCAGCCATCCATCCATCCATCCATCCATCCAGCCAGCCAACCATCCAGCCATCCCTCCATCCAGCCATCCACCCATCCATCCATCCCTCCAGCCAGCCATCCATCCAGCCATCCATCCATCCATCCATCCCTCTAGCCAGCCAACCTCCAGCCATCCCTCCATCAAGCCATCGATCCATTCATCCTTCCAGCCAGCCATCCATCCAGCCATCCATCCATCCAGCCATCCATCCAGCCATCCATCCATCAATCCATCCCTCCAGCCAGCCATCCATCCAGCCATCCATCCATCCAGCCGTCCATCCAGCCATCCATCCATCCCTCCAGCCAGCCATCCATCTAGCCATCCATCCATCCCTCCAGCCAGCCAACCATCTAGCCAACCCTACATCCAGCCATCCCTCCATCCAGCCATCCATCCATCCCTCCAGCCAGCCATCCATCCAGCCATCCATCCATCAAGCCATCCATCCAGCCATCCATCCATCAATCCATCCCTCCAGCCAGCCATCCATCCAGCCATCCATCCATCCAGCCGTCCATCCAACCTTCCATCCATCCATCCATCCCTCCAGCCAGCTATCCATCCAGCCAGCCATCCATCCAGCCATCCATTCAGCCATCCATCCAGCCATCCATCCATCCAGCCATCAATCCAGCCATCCATCCATCCATCCATTCCTCCAGCCAGCCATCCATCCAGCCATCCATTCATCCAGCCATCCTTCCAGCCATCCATCCATCCATCCCTCCAGACAGCCAGCCATCCAGCCATCCAACCGTCCAGCCAACCAGCCAGCCAACCATCCAGCCATCCCTCCATCAAGCCATCCATCCATCCCTCCAGCCAGCCATCCATCCAGCCATCCATCCATCCAGCAACCCATCCAGCCATCCATCCATCAATCCATCCCTCTAGCCAGCCATCCATCTAGCCATCCATCCATCCAGCCATCCATCCAGCCATCCATCCATCCATCCATTCCTCCAGCCAGCTATCTTTCCAGCCATCCATCCATCCAGCCATCCATTCAGCCATCCATCCAGCCATCCATCCATCCATCCATCCATCCAGCCAGCCAAAAATCCAGCCATCCCTCCATCCAGCCATCCACCCATCAATCCATCCCTCCCTCCAGCCAGCCATCCATCCAGCCATCCATCCATCCAGCCATCCATCCAGCCATCCAACCATCAATCCATCCCTCCAGCCAGCCGTCCATCCATCCATCCATCCAAACCAGCCGTCCATAAAGCCATCCATCCATCCATCCAACCCTCCAGCCAGCCAACCATCCAGCCAAACCTCCATCCAGCCATCCAACCATCCATCCCTCCAGCCAGCCATCCATCCAGCCATCCATCCATCCAGCCATCCATCCATCCATCCAGCCATCCATCCATCAATCCATCCCTCCAGCCAGCCATCCATCCAGCCATCCATCCATCCAGCCGTCCATCCAGCCACCCATCCATCCCTCCAGCCAGCCATCCATCCAGCCATCCATCCATCCATCCATCCCTCCAGCCAGCAAACCATCCAGCCAACCCTAAATCCAGCCATCCCTCCATCCAGCCATCCATCCATCCCTCCAGCCAGCCATCCATCCAGCCATCCATCCATCCAGCCATCCATCCAGCCATCCATCCATCAATCCATCCCTCCAGCCAGCCATCCATCCAGCCATCCATCCATCCAGCCGTCCATCCAACCATCCATCCATCCATCCATCCCTCCAGCCAGCTATCCATCCAGCCATCGATCCATCCAGCCATCCATTCAGGCATCCATCCAGCCATCCATCCATCCAGCCATCAATCCAACCATCCATTCATCCATCCATTCCTCCAGCGAGCCATCCATCCAGCCATCCATCCATCCAGCCATCCATCCAGACATCCATCCATCCTTCCCTCCAGCCAGCCATCCATCCAGCCATCCAACCGTCCAGCCTTCCAGCCAGCCAACCATCCAGCCATCCCTCCATCCAGCCATCCCTCCATTCAGCCATCCATCCATCCATCCATCCATCCCTCCAGCCAGCCATCCATCCATCCATCCATTCCTCCAGCCAGCCATCCATCCATCCCTCCAGCCAGCCAACCATCCAGCCACACCTCCATCAAGCCATCCAACCATCCATCCCTCCAGCCAGCCATCCATCCAGCCATCCATCCAGCCATCCATCCATCAATCCATCCCTCCAGCCAGCCATCCATCCAGCCATCCATCCATCCAGCCGTCCATCCAGCCACGCATCCATCCCTCCAGCCAGCCATCCATCCAGCCATCCATCCATCCATCCATCGCTCCAGCCAGCCAACCATCCAGCCAACCCTACATCCAGCCATCCCTCCATCCAGCCATCCATCCATCCATCCAGCCAGCCATCCATCCAGCCATCCATCCATCCAGCCATCCATCCAGCCTTCCATCCATCAATCCATCCCTCCAGCCAGCCATCCATCCAGCCATCCATCCATCCAGCCGTCCATCCAACCATCCATCCATTCATCCATCCCTCCAGCCAGCTATCCATCCAGCCATCCATCCATCCAGCCATCCATTCAGCCATCCATCCAGCCATCCATCCATCCAGCCATCAATCCAGCCATCCATCCATCCATCCATCCATTCCTCCAGCCAGCCATCCATCCAGCCATCCATCCATCCAGCCATCCATCCAGACATCCATCCATCCTTCCCTCCAGCCAGCCATCCATCCAGCCATTCAACCGTCCAGCCTTCCAGCCAGCCAACCAACCAGCCATCCCTCCATCCAGCCATCCCTCCATCCAGCCATCCATCCATCCATCCATCCCTCCAGCCAGCCATCCATCCAGCCATCCATCCATCCAGCAACCCATCCAGCCATTCATCCATCAATCCATCCCTCCAGCCAGCCATCCATCCAGCCATCCATCTATCCAGCCATCCATCCAGCCATCCATCCATCCATCCATCCCCCCAGCCAGCTATCTATCCAGCCATCCGTCCATCCAGCTATCCATTCAGCCATACATCCAGCCATCCATCCAGCCATCCATCCAGCCATTCATCCATCCACCCATTCCTCCAGCCAGCCATCCATCCAGCCATCCATCCATCCAGCCATCCATCCAGCCATCCATCCATCCATCCCTCCAGCCAGCCATCCATCCGTCCAGCCATCCATCCATCCAGCCATCCATCCAGCCATCCATGCATCCAGACTTCCAGCCATCCAGCCATCCATCCATCCAGCCATCCATCCATCCAGCCAGCCATCCATCCAACCATCCAGCCATCCATCCAGCCATCCATCCATGAAGCCATCCATCCAGCCATCCATCCATCCATCCATCCCGCCAGCGAGTCATCCATCCAACCACCCATCCATCCAGCCATCCATCCAGCCATCCATCCATCCCTCCAGCCAGCCATTCATCCAGCCATCCATCCATCCAGCCATCCATTCAGCCATCCATCCATCCGTCACTCCAGCAAGCCATCCATCCAGCCATCCAGCCATCAATCCAGCCAACCATCCATCCATCCATCCCTCCAGCAAGCCATCCATCCAACCATCCCTCCATCCACCCATCCATCCAGCCATCCATGCATTCATCCATCTCTCCATCCAGCCATCCATCCAGCCAATCATCCATCCATCCATATCTCCAGCCAGCCATCCATCCATCCATCCATCCAGGCATCCATCCAGCCATCCATCCCTCCAACCAGCCAGCCATTAAGCCATCCATCCATCCAGCCATCCATCCAGCCATCCATCCATCCCTCCAGCCAGCCATCCATCCAGCAATCCCTCCATCCAGCCATCCATCCAGCCATCCATCCATCCATCCATCCATCCAGCCAGCCAACCATCCAGCCATCCCTCCATCCAGCCATCCACCCATCCATCCATCCCTCCAGCCAGCCATCCATCCAGCCATCCATTCAAACCAGCCGTCCATCCAGCCATCCATCCATCCATGCATCCCTCCAGCCAGCCATCCATCCAGCCATCCATCCATCCATCCATCCCTCTAGCCAGCCAACCATCCAGCCATCCCTCCATCAAGCCATCCATCCATTCATCCCTCCAGCCAGCCATCCATCCAGCCATCCATCCATCCAGCCATCCATCCAGCCATCCATCCATCAATCCATCCCTCCAGCCAGCCATCCATCCAGCCATCCATCCATCCAGCCGTCCATCCAGCCATCCATCCATCCCTCCAGCCAGCCATCCATCTAGCCATCCATCCATCCCTCCAGCCAGCCAACCATCTAGCCAACCCTACATCCAGCCATCCCTCCATCCAGCCATCCATCCATCCCTCCAGCCAGCCATCCATCCAGCCATCCATCCATCAAGCCATCCATCCAGCCATCCATCCATCAATCCAACCCTCCAGCCAGCCATCCATCCAGCCATCCATCCATCCAGCCGTCCATCCAACCATCCATCCATCCATCCATCCCTCCAGCCAGCTATCCATCCAGCCAGCCATCCATCCAGCCATCCATTCAGCCATCCATCCAGCCATCCATCCATCCAGCCATCAATCCAGCCATCCATCCATCCATCCATTCCTCCAGCCAGCCATCCATCCAGCCATCCATTCATCCAGCCATCCTTCCAGCCATCCATCCATCCATCCCTCCAGACAGCCAGCCATCCAGCCATCCAACCGTCCAGCCAACCAGCCAGCCAACCATGCAGCCATCCCTCCATCCAGCCATCCATCCATCCCTCCAGCCAGCCATCCATCCAGCCATCCATCCATCCAGCAACCCATCCAGCCATCCATCCATCAATCCATCCCTCTAGCCAGCCATCCATCTAGCCATCCATCCAGCCATCCATCCAGCCATCCATCCATCCATCCATCCCTCCAGCCAGCTATCTTTCCAGCCATCCATCCATCCAGCCATCCATTCAGCCATCCATCCAGCCATCCATCCATCCATCCATCCATCCAGCCAGCCAAAAATCCAGCCATCCCTCCATCCAGCCATCCACCCATCAATCCATCCCTCCAGCCAGCCATCCATCCAGCCATCCATCCATCCAGCCATCCATCCAGCCATCCAACCATCAATCCATCCCTCCAGCCAGCCGTCCATCCATCCATCCATCCATACCAGCCGTCCATAAAGCCATCCATCCATCCATCCATCCCTCCAGCCAGCCAACCATTCAGCCATCCATCCATCCATCCATCCATCCATCCAGCCAGCCAACCATCCAGCCAACCCTAAATCCAGCCATCCCTCCATCCAGCCATCCATCCATCCCTCCAGCCAGCCATCCATCCAGCCATCCATCTATCCAGCCATCCATCCAGCCATCCATCCATCAATCCATCCCTCCAGCCAGCCATCCATCCAGCCATCCATCCATCCAGCCGTCCATCCAGCCACCCATCCATCCCTCCAGCCAGCCATCCATCCAGCCATCCATCCATCCATCCATCCATCCCTCCAGCCAGCCAACCATCCAGCCAACCCTAAATCCAGCCATCCCTCAATCCAGCCATCCATCCATCCCTCCAGCCAGCCATCCATCCAGCTATCCATCCATCCAGCCATCCATCCAGCCATCCATCCATCAATCCATCCCTCCAGCCAGCCATCCATCCAGCCATCCATCCATCCAGCCGTCCATCCAACCATCCATCCATCCATCCATCCCTCCAGCCAGCTATCCATCCAGCCATCCATCCATCCAGCCATCCATTCAGCCATCCATCTAGCCATCCATCCATCCAGCCATCAATCCAGCCATCCATTCATCCATCCATTCCTCCAGCCAGCCATCCATCCAGCCATCCATCCATCCAGCCATCCATCCAGACATCCATCCATCCTTCCCTCCAGCCAGCCATCCATCCAGCCAGCCAACCATCCAGCCATCCCTCCATCCAGCCATCCCTCCATTCAGCCATCCATCCATCCATCCATCCCTCCAGCCAGCCATCCATACATCCATCCATTCCTCCAGCCAGCCATCCAGCCAGCCATCCATCCATCCAGCCATCCATCCAGACATCCATCCATCCATCCATCCCTCCAGCCAGCCATCCATCCAGCCATCCAACCGTCCAGCCATCCAGCCAGCCAACAATCCAGCCATCCCTCCATCCAGCCATCCATCCATCCATCCATCCATCTCTCCAGCCAGCCATCCACCCAGCCATCCATCCATCCAGCAACCCATCCAGCCATTCATCCATCAATCCATCCCTCCAGCCAGCCATCCATCCAGCCATCCATCTATCCAGCCATCCAGCCAGCCATCCATCCATCCATCCATCCCTCCATTCAGCCATACATCCAGCCATCCATCCATCCAGCCATCCATCCAGCCATTCATCCATCCACCCATTCCTCCAGCCAGCCATCCATCCAGCCATCCATCCATCCAGCCATCCATCCAGCCATCCATCCAGCCATCCATCCATCCATCCCTCCAGCCAGCCATCAATCCAGCCATTCATCCGTCCAGCCATCCATCCATCCATCCATCCCTCCAGCCAGCCATTCATCCAGCCATCCATCCTTCCAGCCATCCATCCAGCCATCCATCCATCCATCCATCCCTCCAGCCAGCCATCCATCCTGCCAGCCGTCCAGCCATCCATCCATCAATCCATCACTCCAGCCCGCCCTCCATCCAGCCATCCTTCATCCAGCCATCCATCCAGCCATCCATCCATGACTCCATCCCTCCAGCCAGCCATCCATCCAGCCATCCGTCGATCTAGCCATCCATTCAGCCATCCATCCATCCATCCATCCCTCCAGCCAGCCGTCCATCCAGCCTTCCATCCATTCAGCCATCCGTCCAGCCATCCATTAATCCATCCATTCCTCCAGCCAGCAATCCATCCAGCCATCCATCCAGCCATCCATCCATCCATCCATTCCTCCAGCCAGCCATCCAGCCAGCCATCCATCCATCCAGCCATCCATCCAGACATCCATCCATCCATCCATCCCTCCAGCCAGCCATCCATCCAGCCATCCAACCGTCCAGCCATCCAGCCAGCCAACCATTCAGTCATCCCTCCATCCAGCCATCCATCCATCCATCCATCTCTCCAGCCAGCCATCCACCCAGCCATCCATCCATCCAGCAACCCATCCAGCCATTCATCCATCAATCCATCCCTCCAGCCAGCCATCCATCCAGCCATCCATCTATCCAGCCATCCAGCCAGCCATCCATCCATCCATCCATCCCTCCAGCCAGCTATCTATCCAGCCATCCATCCATCCAGCTATCCATTCAGCCATACATCCAGCCATCCATCCATCCAGCCATCCATCCAGCCATTCATCCATCCACCCATTCCTCCAGCCAGCCATCCATCCAGCCATCCATCCATCCAGCCACCCATCCAGCCATCCATCCAGCCATCCATCCATCCATCCCTCCAGCCAGCCATCAATCCAGCCATCCATCCGTCCAGCCATCCATCCATCCACCCATCCCTCCAGCCAGCTATCCATCCAGCCATCCATCCTTCCAGCCATCCATCCAGCCATCCATCCTTCCATCCATCCCTCCAGCCAGCCATCCATCCTGCCAGCCGTCCAGCCATCCATCCATCAATCCATCACTCCAGCCCGCCCTCCATCCAGCCATCCTTCATCCAGCCATCCATCCAGCCATCCATCCATGACTCCATCCCTCCAGCCAGCCATCCATCCAGCCATCCGTCGATCTAGCCATCCATTCAGCCATCCATCCATCCATCCATCCCTCCAGCCAGCCGTCCATCCAGCCTTCCATCCATTCAGCCATCCGTCCAGCCATCCATTAATCCATCCATTCCTCCAGCCAGCAATCCATCCAGCCATCCATCCAGCAATCCATCCAGCCACCCATCGATCCATCCATCTCTCCAGCAAACCATCCATCCAGCCATTCATCCATCCAGCTATCCATCCAGCCATCCATCCATCCATCCATCCCTCCAGCCAGCCATCCATCCAGCCATCCACCCATCCATCCATTCATCCATCCATCCATCCATCCCTCCAGCCAGCCATCCATCCAGCCATCCAGCCATCCATCCATTCATCCATCCATCCATCCATCCCTCCAGCCAGCCATCCATCCGTACATCCATCCATCCAGCCATCATTCCAGCCACCAATCCATCCATCCATCCCTCCAGCCAGCCATCCATCCAGCCATCCATCAATCCAGCCATCCATTCAGCCATCCATCCATCCAGCCATCCATCCAGACATCCATCCATCCATCCATTCCTCCAGCCAGCCATCCATCCAGCCATCCATCCATCCAGCCGTCCATCCAGCCATCCATCCATCCCTCCAGCCAACCATTCATCCAGCCATCCATCCATCCAGCGATCCATCCAGCCATCCATCCATCCATCCCTCCAGCAAGCCATCCATCCAGCCATCGAGCCATCCAGCCATCAATCCAGCCAACCATCCATCCAACCATCCCTCCAGCAAGCCATCCATCCAGCCATCCCTCCATCCAGCCATCCATCCAGCCATTCATGCATTCATCCATCTCTCCATCCAGCCATCCATCCAGCCAATCATCCATCCATCCATACCTCCAGCCAGCCAGCCATCCATCCATCCATCCATCCATCCATCCAGCCATCCATCCAGCCATCCATCCCTCCAGCCAGCCAGCCATTAAGCAATCCATCCATCCAGCCATCCATCCAGCCATCCATCCATCCCTCCAGCCAGCCATCCATCCAGCAATCCCTCCATCCAGGCATCCATCCAGCCATCCATCCATCCATCCGTCCATCCAGCCAGCCAACCATCCAGCCATCCCTCCATCCAGCCATCCACCCATCCATCCATCCCTCCAGCCAGCCATCCATCCAGCAATCCATCCATCCAGCCATCCAACCAGTCATCCATCCATCAATCCATCCCTCCAGCCAGCCATCCATCCAGACATCCATCCAAACCAGCCGTCCATCCAGCCATCCATCCATCCATGCATCCCTCCAGCCAGCCATCCATCCAGCCATCCATTCATCCATCCATCCCTCTAGCCAGCCAACCATCCAGCCATCCCTCCATCGAGCCATCCATCCATCCATCCCTCCAGCCAGCCATCCATCCAGCCATCCATCCATCCAGCCATCCATCCAACCTTCCATCCATCAATCCATCCCTCCAGCCAGCCATCCATCCAGCCATCCATCCATCCAGCCGTCCATCCAGCCATCCATCCATCCCTCCAGCCAGCCATCCATCCAGCCATCCATCCATCCCTCCAGCCAGCCAACCATCTAGCCAACCCTACATCCAGCCATCCCTCCATCCCTCCATCCAGCCATCCATCCATCCCTCCAGCCAGCCATCCATCCAGCCATCCATTCATCCAGCCATCCATCCAGCCATCCATCCATCAATCCATCCCTCCAGCCAGCCATCCATCCAGCCATCCATCCATCCAGCCGTCCATCCAACCATCCATCCATCCATCCATCCCTCCAGCCAGCTATCCATCCAGCCAGCCATCCATCCAGCCATCCATTCAGCCATCCATCCAGCCATCCATCCATCCAGCCATCAATCCAGCCATCCATCCATCCATCCCTCCAGCCAGCCAGCCATCCAACCGTCCAGCCAGCCAGCCATCCAGCCATCCAACCGTCCAGCCAGCCATCCATCCATCCATCCATCCATCCATCCAGCCATCCATCCAGCCATCCATCCCTCCAGCCAGCCAGCCATTGAGCAATCCATCCATCCAGCCATCCATCCAGCCATCCATCCATCCAGCCATCAATCCAGCCATCCATCCATCCATCCAGCCATCCATTCAGCCATCCATCCAGCCATCCATCCATCCAGCCATCAATCCAGCCATCCATCCATCCATCCCTCCAGCCAGCCAGCCATCCAACCGTCCAGCCAGCCAGCCATCCAGCCATCCAACCGTCCAGCCAGCCATCCATCCATCCATCCATCCATCCATCCAGCGATCCATCCAGCCATCCATCCCTCCAGCCAGCCAGCCATTGAGCAATCCATCCATCCAGCCATCCATCCAGCCATCCATCCATCCCTCTAGCCAGCCAACCATCCAGCCATCCCTCCATCAAGCCATCCATCCATTCATCCCTCCAGCCAGCCATCCATCCAGCCATCCATCCATCCAGCCATCCATCCAGCCATTCATCCATCAATCCATCCCTCCAGCCAGCTATCCATCCAGCCATCCATCCATCCAGCCGTCCATCCAGCCATCCATCCATCCCTCCAGCCAGCCATCCATCTAGCCATCCATCCATCCCTCCAGCCAGCCAACCATCTAGCCAACCCTACATCCAGCCATCCCTCCATCCAGCCATCCATCCATCCCTCCAGCCAGCCATCCATCCAGCCATCCATCCATCAAGCCATCCATCCAGCCATCCATCCATCAATCCATCCCTCCAGCCAGCCATCCATCCAGCCATCCATCCATCCAGCCGTCCATCCAACCATCCATCCATCCATCCATCCCTCCAGCCAGCTATCCATCCAGCCAGCCATCCATCCAGCCATCCATTCAGCCAACCATCCAGCAATCCATCCATCCAGCCATCCAACTAGTCATCCATCCATCAATCCATCCCTCCAGCCAGCCATCCATCCAGACATCCATCCAAACCAGCCGTCCATCCAGCCATCCATGCATCCCTCCAGCCAGCAATCCATCCAGCCATCCATTCATCCATCCATCCCTCTAGCCAGCCAACCATCCAGCCATCCCTCCATCGAGCCATCCATCCATCCATCCCTCCAGCCAGCCATCCATCCAGCCATCCATCCATCCAGCCATCCATCCAACCTTCCATCCATCAATCCATCCCTCCAGCCAGCCATCCATCCAGCCATCCATCCATCCAGCCGTCCATCCAGCCATTCATCCATCCCTCCAGCCAGCCATCCATCCAGCCATCCATCCATCCCTCCAGCCAGCCAACCATCTAGCCAACCCTACATCCAGCCATCCCTCCATCCAGCCATCCATCCATCCCTCCAGCCAGCCATCCATCCAGCCATCCATTCATCCAGCCATCCATCCAGCCATCCATCCATCAATCCATCCCTCCAGCCAGCCATCCATCCAGCCATCCATCCATCCAGCCGTCCATCCAACCATCCATCCATCCATCCATCCCTCCAGCCAGCTATCCATCCAGCCAGCCATCCATCCAGCCATCCATTCAGCCATCCATCCAGCCATCCATCCATCCAGCCATCAATCCAGCCATCCATCCATCCATCCCTCCAGCCAGCCAGCCATCCAACCGTCCAGCCAGCCAGCCATCCAGCCATCCAACCGTCCAGCCAGCCATCCATCCATCCATCCATCCATCCATCCAGCCATCCATCCAGCCATCCATCCCTCCAGCCAGCCAGCCATTGAGCAATCCATCCATCCAGCCATCCATCCAGCCATCCATCCATCCAGCCATCAATCCAGCCATCCATCCATCCATCCAGCCATCCATTCAGCCATCCATCCAGCCATCCATCCATCCAGCCATCAATCCAGCCATCCATCCATCCATCCCTCCAGCCAGCCAGCCATCCAACAGTCCAGCCAGCCAGCCATCCAGCCATCCAACCGTCCAGCCAGCCATCCATCCATCCATCCATCCATCCATCCAGCCATCCATCCAGCCATCCATCACTCCAGCCAGCCAGCCATTGAGCAATCCATCCATCCAGCCATCCATCCAGCCATCCATCCATCCCTCTAGCCAGCCAACCACCCAGCCATCCCTCCATCAAGCCATCCATCCATTCATCCCTCCAGCCAGCCATCCATCCAGCCATCCATCCATCCAGCCATCCATCCAGCCATTCATCCATCAATCCATCCCTCCAGCCAGCCATCCATCCAGCCATCCATCCATCCAGCCGTCCATCCAGCCATCCATCCATCCCTCCAGCCAGCCATCCATCTAGCCATCCATCCATCCCTCCAGCCAGCCAACCATCTAGCCAACCCTACATCCAGCCATCCCTCCATCCAGCCATCCATCCATCCCTCCAGCCAGCCATCCATCCAGCCATCCATCCATCAAGCCATCCATCCAGCCATCCATCCATCAATCCATCCCTCCAGCCAGCAATCCATCCAGCCATCCATCCATCCAGCCGTCCATCCAATCATCCATCCATCCATCCATCCCTCCAGCCAGCTATCCATCCAGCCAGCCATCCATCCAGCCATCCATTCAGCCATCCATCTAGCCATCCATCCATCCAGCCATCAATCCAGCCATCCATCCAACCATCCATTCCTCCAGCCAGCCATCCATCCAGCCATCCATTCATCCAGCCATCCTTCCAGCCATCCATCCATCCATCCCTCCAGACAGCCACCATCCAGCCATCCAACCGTCCAGCCAACCAGCCAGCCAACCATCCAGCCATCCCTCCATCCAGCCATCCATCCATTCCTCCAGCCAGCCATCCATCCAGCCATCCATCCATCCAGCAACACATCCAGCCATCCATCCATCAATCCATCCCTCTAGCCAGCCATCCATCTAGCCATCCATCCATCCAGCCATCCATCCAGCCATCCATCCATCCATCCATCCCTCCAGCCAGCTATCTTTCCAGCCATCCATCCATCCAGCCATCCATTCAGCCATCCATCCAGCCATCCATCCATCCATCCATCCATCCAGCCAGCCAAAAATCCAGCCATCCCTCCATCCAGCCATCCACCCATCAATCCATGCCTCCAGCCAGCCATCCATCCAGCCATCCATCCATCCAGCCGTCCATCCAGCCATCCATCCATTAATCCATCCCTCCAGCCAGCCGTCCTTCCATCCATCCTTCCAAACCAGCCGTCGATAAAGCCATCCATCCATCCATCCATCCCTCCAGCCAGCCAACCATCCAGCCACACCTCCATCCAGCCATCCAACCATCCATCCCTCCAGCCAGCCATCCATCCAGCCATCCATCCATCCAGCCATCCATCCAGCCATCCATCCATCAATCCATCCCTCCAGCCAGCCATCCATCCAGCCATCCATCCATCCAGCCGTCCATCCAGCCACCCATCCATCCCTCCAGCCAGCCATCCATCCAGCCATCCATCCATCCATCCATCCCTCCAGCCAGCCATCCAGCCAGCCATCCATCCATCCAGCCATTCATCCAGACATCCATCCATCCATCCATCCCTCCAGCCAGCCATCCATCCAGCCATCCAACCGTCCAGCCATCCAGCCAGCCAACCATCCAGTCATCCCTCCATCCAGCCATCCATCCATCCATCCATCTCTCCAGCCAGCCATCCACGCAGCCATCCATCCATCCAGCAACCCATCCAGCCATTCATCCATCAATCCATCCCTCCAGCCAGCCATCCATCCAGCCATCCATCTATCCAGCCATCCAGCCAGCCATCCATCCATCCATCCATCCCTCCAGCCAGCTATCTATCCAGCCATCCATCCATCCAGCTATCCATTCAGCCATACATCCAGCCATCCATCCATCCAGCCATCCATCCAGCCATTCATCCATCCACCCATTCCTCCAGCCAGCCATCCATCCAGCCATCCATCCATCCAGCCACCCATCCAGCCATCCATCCAGCCATCCATCCATCCATCCCTCCAGCCAGCCATCAATCCAGCCATCCATCCGTCCAGCCATCCATCCATCCATCCATCCCTCCAGCCAGCCATCCATCCAGCCATCCATCCTTCCAGCCATCCATCCAGCCATCCATCCTTCCATCCATCCCTCCAGCCAGCCATCCATCCTGCCAGCCGTCCAGCCATCCATCCATCAATCCATCACTCCAGCCCGCCCTCCATCCAGCCATCCTTCATCCAGCCATCCATCCAGCCATCCATCCATGACTCCATCCCTCCAGCCAGCCATCCATCCAGCCATCCGTCGATCTAGCCATCCATTCAGCCATCCATCCATCCATCCATCCCTCCAGCCAGCCGTCCATCCAGCCTTCCATCCATTCAGCCATCCGTCCAGCCATCCATTAATCCATCCATTCCTCCAGCCAGCAATCCATCCAGCCATCCATCCAGCAATCCATCCAGCCACCCATCGATCCATCCATCTCTCCAGCAAGCCATCCATCCAGCCATCCATCCATCCAGCTATCCATCCAGCCATCCATCCATCCATCCATCCCTCCAGCCAGCCATCCATCCAGCCATCCAGCCATCCATCCATTCATCCATCCATCCATCCATCCCTCCAGCCAGCCATCCATCCAGCCATCCAGCCATCCATCCATTCATCCATCCATCCATCCATCCCTCCAGCCAGCCATCCATCCGTACATCCATCCATCCAGCCATCATTCCAGCCACCAATCCATCCATCCATCCCTCCAGCCAGCCATCCATCCAGCCATCCATCAATTCTGCCATCCATTCAGCCATCCATCCATCCAGCCATCCATCCAGACATCCATCCATCCATCCATTCCTCCAGCCAGCCATCCATCCAGCCATCCATCCATCCAGCCGTCCATCCAGCCACCCATCCATCCATCCCTCCAGCAAGCCATCCATCCAGCCATCGAGCCATCCAGCCATCAATCCAGCCAACCATCCATCCAACCATCCCTCCAGCAAGCCATCCATCCAGCCATCCCTCCATCCAGCCATCCATCCAGCCATCCATGCATTCATCCATCTCTCCATCCAGCCATCCATCCAGCCAATCATCCATCCATCCATACCTCCAGCCAGCCAGCCATCCATCCATCCATCCATCCATCCATCCAGCCATCCATCCAGCCATCCATCCCTCCAGCCAGCCAGCCATTAAGCAATCCATCCATCCAGCCATCCATCCAGCCATCCATCCATCCCTCCAGCCAGCCATCCATCCAGCAATCCCTCCATCCAGGCATCCATCCAGCCATCCATCCATCCATCCGTCCATCCAGCCACCCAACCATCCAGCCATCCCTCCATCCAGCCATCCACCCATCCATCCATCCCTCCAGCCAGCCATCCATCCAGCAATCCATCCATCCAGCCATCCAACCAGTCATCCATCCATCAATCCATCCCTCCAGCCAGCCATCCATCCAGACATCCATCCAAACCAGCCGTCCATCCAGCCATCCATCCATCCATGCATCCCTCCAGCCAGCCATCCATCCAGCCATCCATTCATCCATCCAACCCTCTAGCCAGCCAACCATCCAGCCATCCCTCCATCGAGCCATCCATCCATCCATCCCTCCAGCCAGCCATCCATCCAGCCATCCATCCATCCAGCCATCCATCCAACCTTCCATGCATCAATCTATTCCTCCAGCCAGCCATCCATCCAGCCATCCATCCATCCAGCCGTCCATCCAGCCATCCATCCATCCCTCCAGCCAGCCATCCATCCAGCCATCCATCCATCCCTCCAGCCAGCCAACCATCTAGCCAACCCTACATCCAGCCATCCCTCCATCCCTCCATCCAGCCATCCATCCATCCCTCCAGCCAGCCATCCATCCAGCCATCCATTCATCCAGCCATCCATCCAGCCATCCATCCATCAATCCATCCCTCCAGCCAGCCATCCATCCAGCCATCCATCCATCCAGCCGTCCATCCAACCATCCATCCATCCATCCATCCCTCCAGCCAGCTATCCATCCAGCCAGCCATCCATCCAGCCATCCATTCAGCCATCCATCCAGCCATCCATCCATCCAGCCATCAATCCAGCCATCCATCCATCCATCCATTCCTCCAGCCAATCATCCATCCAGCCATCCATTAATCCAGCCATCCTTCCAGCCATCCATCCATCCATCACTCCAGCCAGCCAGCCATCCAACCGTCCAGTCAGCCAGCCATCCAGCCATCCAACCGTCCAGCCAGCCATCCATCCATCCATCCATCCATCCATCCAGCCAGCCATCCATCCCTCCAGCCAGCCAGCCATTGAGCAATCCATCCATCCAGCCATCCATCCAGCCATCCATCCATCCCTCTAGCCAGCCAACCATCCTGCCATCCCTCCATCAAGCCATCCATCCATTCATCCCTCCAGCCAGCCATCCATCCAGCCATCCATCCATCCAGCCATCCATCCAGCCATTCATCCATCAATCCATCCCTCCAGCCAGCCATCCATCCAGCCATCCATCCATCCAGCCGTCCATCCAGACATCCATCCATCCATCCAGCCAGCCATCCATCTAGCCATCCATCCATTCCTCCAGCCAGCCAACCATCTAGCCAACCCTACATCCAGCCATCCCACCATCCAGCCACCCATCCATCCCTCCAGCCAGCCATCCATCCAGCCATCCATCCATCAAGCCATCCATCCAGCCATCCATCCATCAATCCATCCCTCCAGCCAGCCATCCATCCAGCCATCCATCCATCCAGCCGTCCATCCAACCATCCATCCATCCATCCATCCCTCCAGCCAGCTATCCATCGAGCCAGCCATCCACCCAGCCATCCATTCAGCCATCCATCTAGCCATCCATCCATCCAGCCATCAATCCAGCCATCCATCCAACCATCCATTCCTCCAGCCAGCCATCCATCCAGCCATCCATTCATCCAGCCATCCTTCCAGCCATCCATCCATCCATCCCTCCAGACAGCCACCATCCAGCCATCCAACCGTCCAGCCAACCAGCCAGCCAACCATCCAGCCATCCCTCCATCCAGCCATCCATCCATTCCTCCAGCCATTCATCCATCCAGCCATCCATCCATCCAGCAACCCATCCAGCCATCCATCCATCAATCCATCCCTCTAGCCAGCCATCCATCTAGCCATCCATCCATCCAGCCATCCATCCAGCCATCCATCCATCCATCCATCTCTCCAGCCAGCTATCTTTCCAGCCATCCATCCATCCAGCCATCCATTCAGCCATCCATCCAGCCATCCATCCATCCATCCATCCATCCATCCATCCAGCCAGCCAAAAATCCAGCCATCCCTCCATCCAGCCATCCACCCATCAATCCATCCCTCCAGCCAGCCATCCATCCAGCCATCCATCCATCCAGCCGTCCATCCAGCCATCCATCCATTAATCCATCCCTCCAGCCAGCCGTCCATCCATCCATCCATCCAAACCAGCTGTCCATAAAGCCATCCATCCATCCATCCATCCCTCCAGCCAGCCAACCATCCAGCCACACCTCCATCCAGCCATCCAACCATCCATCCCTCCAGC
Organism: Scyliorhinus torazame; assembly: GCF_047496885.1. Classification (NCBI taxonomy): domain Eukaryota; kingdom Metazoa; phylum Chordata; class Chondrichthyes; order Carcharhiniformes; family Scyliorhinidae; genus Scyliorhinus; species Scyliorhinus torazame. The sequence goes on along the minus strand of NC_092708.1, from coordinate 287,261,351 downwards.
CAGCCATCCATCCAGCCATCCATCCATCCAGCCATCCATCCAGCCATCCATCCATCAATCCATCCCTCCAGCCAGCCATCCATCCAGCCATCCATCCATCCAGCCGTCCATCCAGCCACCCATCCATCCCTCCAGCCAGCCATCCATCCAGCCATCCATCCATCCATCCATCCCTCCAGCCAGCCAACCATCCAGCCAACCCTAAATCCAGCCATCCCTCCATCCAGCCATCCATTCATCCCTCCAGCCAGCCATCCATCCAGCCATCCATCCATCCAGCCATCCATCCAGCCATCCATCCATCAATCCATCCCTCCAGCCAGCCATCCATCCAGCCATCCATCCATCCAGCCGTCCATCCAACCATCCATCCATCCATCCATCCCTCCAGCCAGCTATCCATCCAGCCATCCATCCATCCAGCCATCCATTCAGCCATCCATCCAGCCATTCATCCATCCAGCCATCAATCCAGCCATCCATTCATCCATCCATTCCTCCAGCCAGCCATCCATCCAGCCATCCATCCATCCAGCCATCCATCCATTCTTCCCTCCAGCCAGCCATCCATCCAGCCATCCAACCGTCCAGCCTTCCAGCCAGCCAACCATCCAGCCATCCCTCCATCCAGCCATCCCTCCATTCAGCCATCCATCCATCCATCCATCCCTCCAGCCAGCCATCCATCCATCCATCCATTCCTCCAGCCAGCCATCCAGCCAGCCATCCATCCATCCAGCCATCCATCCATACATCCATCCATCCATCCATCCCTCCAGCCAGCCATCCATCCAGCCATCCAACCGTCCAGCCATCCAGCCAGCCAAACATCCAGCCATCCCTCCATCCAGCCATCCATCCATCCAACCATCCCTCCAGTCAGCCATCCACCCAGCCATCCATCCATCCAGCAACCCATCCAGCCATTCATCCATCAATCCATCCCTCCAGCCAGCCATCCATCCAGCATTCCATCTATCCAGCCATCCAGCCAGCCATCCATCCATCCATCCATCCCTCCAGCCAGCTATCCATCCAGCCAGCCATCCATCCAGCCATCCATTCAGCCATCCATCCAGCCATCCATCCATCCAGCCATCAATCCAGCCATCCATCCAACCATCCATTCCTCCAGCCAGCCATCCATCCAGCCATCCATTCATCCAGCCAGCCTTCCAGCCATCCATCCATCCATCCCTCCAGACAGCCAGCCATCCAGCCATCCAACCGTCCAGCCAACGAGCCAGCCAACCATCCAGCCATCCCTCCATCCAGCCATCCATCCATCCCTCCAGCCAGCCATCCATCCAGCCATCCATCCATCCAGCAACCCATCCAGCCATCCATGCATCAATCCATCCCTCTAGCCAGCCATCCATCTAGCCATCCATCCATCCAGCCATCCATCCAGCCATCCATCCATCCATCCATCCATCCAGCCATCTATCTTTCCAGCCATCCATCCATCCAGCCATCCATTCAGCCATCCATCCAGCCATCCATCTTTCCATCCATCCATCCAGCCAGCCAAAAATCCAGCCATCCCTCCATTCAGCCATCCACCCATCAATCCATCCCTCCAGCCAGCCATCCATCCAGCCATCCATCCATCCAGCCATCCATCCAGCCATCCATCCATCAATCCATCCCTCCAGCCAGCCGTCCATCCATCCATCCATCCAAACCAGCCGTCCATAAAGCCATCCATCCATCCATCCATCCCTCCAGCCAGCCAACCATCCAGCCACACCTCCATCCAGCCATCCAACCATCCATCCCTCCAGCCAGCCATCCATCCAGCCATCCATCCATCCAGCCATCCATCCAGCCATCCATCCATCAATCCAGCCAGCCATCCATCCAGCCATCCATCCATCCATCCATCCCTCCAGCCAGCCAACCATCCAGCCAACCCTAAATCCAGCCATCCCTCCATCCAGCCATCCATCCATCCCTCCAGCCAGCCATCCATCCAGCCATCCATCCATCCAGCCATCCATCCAGCCATCCATCCATCAATCCATCCCTCCAGCCAGCCATCCATCCAGCCATCCATCCATCCAGCCGTCCATCTAACCATCCATCCATCCATCCATCCCTCCAGCCAGCTATCCATCCAGCCATCCATCCATCCAGCCATCCATTCAGCCATCCATCCAGCCATCCATCCATCCAGCCATCAATCCAGCCATCCATTCATCCATCCATTCCTCCAGCCAGCCATCCATCCAGCCATCCATCCATCCAGCCATCCATCCAGACATCCATCCATCCTTCCCTCCAGCCAGCCATCCATCCAGCCATCCAACCGTCCAGCCTTCCAGCCAGCCAACCATCCAGCCATCCCTCCATCCAGCCATCCCTCCATTCAGCCATCCATCCATCCATCCATCCCTCCAGCCAGCCATCCATCCATCCATCCATTCCTCCAGCCAGCCATCCAGCCAGCCATCCATCCATCCAGCCATCCATCCAGACATCCATCCATCCATCCATCCCTCCAGCCAGCCATCCATCCAGCTATCCAACCGTCCAGCCATCCAGCCAGCCAACCATCCAGCCATCCCTCCATCCAGCCATCCATCCATCCATCCATCCCTCCAGCCAGCCATCCACCCAGCCATCCATCCATCCAGCAACATATCCAGCCATTCATCCATTAATCAATCCCTCCAGCCAGCCATCCATCCAGCCATCCATCTATCCAGCCATCCAGCCAGCCATCCATCCATCCATCCATCCCTCCAGCCAGCTATCTATCCAGCCATCCATCCATCCAGCTATCCATTCAGCCATACATCCAGCCATCCATCCATCCAGCCATCCATCCAGCCATTCATCCATCCACCCATTCCTCCAGCCAGCCATCCATCCAGCCATCCATCCATCCAGCCATCCATCCAGCCATCCATCCATCCAGCCATCCATCCAGCCATCCATCCAGCCATCCATCCATCCATCCCTCCAGCCAGCCATCAATCCAGCCATCCATCCGTCCAGCCATCCATCCATCCATCCATCCCTCCAGCCAGCCAACCATCCAGCCATCCCTCCATCCAGCCATCCATCCATTCCTCCAGCCAGCCATCCATCCAGCCATCCATCCATCCAGCAACCCATCCAGCCATCCATCCATCAATCCATCCCTCTAGCCAGCCATCCATCTAGCCATCCATCCATCCAGCCATGCATCCAGCCATCCATCCATCCATCCATCCCTCCAGCCAGCTATCTTTCCAGCCATCCATCCATCCAGCCATCCATTCAGCCATCCATCCAGCCATCCATCCATCCATCCATCCATCCAGCCAGCCAAAAATCCAGCCATCCCTCCATCCAGCCATCCACCCATCAATCCATCCCTCCAGCCAGCCATCCATCCAGCCATCCATCCATCCAGCCGTCCATCCAGCCATCCATCCATTAATCCATCCCTCCAGCCAGCCGTCCATCCATCCATCCATCCAAACCAGCCGTCCATAAAGCCATCCATCCATCCATCCATCCCTCCAGCCAGCCACCCATCCAGCCACACCTCCATCCAGCCATCCAACCATCCATCCCTCCAGCCAGCCATCCATCCAGCCATCCATCCATCCAGCCATCCATCCAGCCATCCATCCATCAATCCATCCCTCCAGCCAGCCATCCATCCAGCCATCCATCCATCCAGCCGTCCATCCAGCCACCCATCCATCCCTCCAGCCAGCCATCCATCCAGCCATCCATCCATCCATCCATCCCTCCAGCCAGCCAACCATCCAGCCAACCCTAAATCCAGCCATCCCTCCATCCAGCCATCCATTCATCCCTCCAGCCAGCCATCCATCCAGCCATCCATCCATCCAGCCATCCATCCAGCCATCCATCCATCAATCCATCCCTCCAGCCAGCCAGCCATCCAGCCATCCATCCATCCAGCCGTCCATCCAACCATCCATCCATCCATCCATCCCTCCAGCCAGCTATCCATCCAGCCATCCATCCATCCAGCCATCCATTCAGCCATCCATCCAGCCATCCATCCATCCAGCCATCAATCCAGCCATCCATTCATCCATCCATTCCTCCAGCCAGCCATCCATCCAGCCATCCATCCATCCAGCCATCCATCCAGACATCCATCCATTCTTCCCTCCAGCCAGCCATCCATCCAGCCATCCAACCGTCCAGCCTTCCAGCCAGCCAACCATCCAGCCATCCCTCCATCCAGCCATCCCTCCATTCAGCCATCCATCCATCCATCCATCCCTCCAGCCAGCCATCCATCCATCCATCCATTCCTCCAGCCAGCCATCCAGCCAGCCATCCATCCATCCAGCCATCCATCCAGACATCCATCCATCCATTCATCCCTCCAGCCAGCCATCCATCCAGCCATCCAACCGTCCAGCCATCCAGCCATCCAACCATCCAGCCATCCCTCCATCCAGCCATCCATCCATCCATCCATCCGTCCAGTCAGCCATCCACCCAGCCATCCATCCATCCAGCAACCCATCCAGCCATTCATCCATCAATCCATCCCTCCAGCCAGCCATCCATCCAGCCATCCATCTATCCAGCCATCCAGCCAGCCATCCATCCATCCATCCATCCCTCCAGCCAGCTATCCACCCAGCCAGGCATCAATCCAGCCATCCATTCAGCCATCCATCCAGCCATCCATCCATCCAGCCATCAATCCAGCCATCCATCCAACCATCCATTCCTCCAGCCAGCCATCCATCCAGCCATCCATTCATCCAGCCAGCCTTCCAGCCATCCATCCATCCATCCCTCCAAACAGCCAGCCATCCAGCCATCCAACCGTCCAGCCAACGAGCCAGCCAACCATCCAGCCATCCCTCCATCCAGCCATCCATCCATCCCTCCAGCCAGCCATCCATCCAGGCATCCATCCATCCAGCAACCCATCCAGCCATCCATGCATCAATCCATCCCTCTAGCCAGCCATCCATCTAGCCATCCATCCATCCAGCCATCCATCCAGCCATCCATCCATCCATCCATCCCTCCAGCCAGCTATCTTTCCAGCCATCCATCCATCCAGCCATCCATTCAGCCATCCATCCAGCCATCCATCCATCCATCCATCCATCCAGCCAGCCAAAAATCCAGCCATCCCTCCATCCAGCCATCCACCCATCAATCCATCCCTCCAGCCAGCCATCCATCCAGCCATCCATCCATCCAGCCATCCATCCAGCCATCCATCCATCAATCCATCCCTCCAGCCAGCCGTCCATCCATCCATCCTTCCAAACCAGCCGTCCATAAATCCATCCATCCATCCATCCATCCCTCCAGCCAGCCAACCATCCAGCCACACCTCCATCCAGCCATCCAACCATCCATCCCTCCAGCCAGCCATCCATCCAGCCATCCATCCATCCAGCCATCCATCCAGCCATCCATCCATCAATCCAGCCAGCCATCCATCCAGCCATCCATCCATCCATCCATCCCTCCAGCCAGCCAACCATCCAGCCAACCCTAAATCCAGCCATCCCTCCATCCAGCCATCCATCCATCCCTCCAGCCAGCCATCCATCCAGCCATCCATCCATCCAGCCATCCATCCAGCCATCCATCCATCAATCCATCCCTCCAGCCAGCCATCCATCCAGCCATCCATCCATCCAGCCGTCCATCCAACCATCCATCCATCCATCCATCCCTCCAGCCAGCTATCCATCCAGCCATCCATCCATCCATCCAGCCATCCATTCAGCCATCCATCCAGCCATCCATCCATCCAGCCATCAATCCAGCCATCCATTCATCCATCCATTCCTCCAGCCAGCCATCCATCCAGCCATCCATCCATCCAGCCATCCATCCAGACATCCATCCATCCTTCCCTCCAGCCAGCCATCCATCCAGCCATCCAACCGTCCAGCCTTCCAGCCAGCCAACCATCCAGCCATCCCTCCATCCAGCCATCCCTCCATTCAGCCATCCATCCAGACATCCATCCATCCATCCATCCCTCCAGCCAGCCATCCATCCAGCCATCCAACCGTCCAGCCATCCAGCCAGCCAACCATCCAGCCATCCCCCCATCCAGCCATCCATCCATCCGTCCAGTCAGCCATCCACCCAGCCATCCATCCATCCAGCAACCCATCCAGCCATTCATCCATCAATCCATCCCTCCAGCCAGCCATCCATCCAGCCATCCATCTATCCAGCCATCCAGCCAGCCATCCATCCATCCATCCATCCCTCCAGCCAGCTATCCACCCAGCCAGGCATCCATCCAGCCATCCATTCAGCCATCCATCCAGCCATCCATCCATCCAGCCATCAATCCAGCCATCCATCCAACCATCCATTCCTCCAGCCAGCCATCCATCCAGCCATCCATTCATCCAGCCAGCCTTCCAGCCATCCATCCATCCATCCCTCCAAACAGCCAGCCATCCAGCCATCCAACCGTCCAGCCAACGAGCCAGCCAACCATCCAGCCATCCCTCCATCCAGCCATCCATCCATCCCTCCAGCCAGCCATCCATCCAGGCATCCATCCATCCAGCAACCCATCCAGCCATCCATGCATCAATCCAACCCTCTAGCCAGCCATCCATCTAGCCATCCATCCATCCAGCCATCCATCCAGCCATCCATCCATCCATCCATCCCTCCAGCCAGCTATCTTTCCAGCCATCCATCCATCCAGCCATCCATTCAGCCATCCATCCAGCCATCCATCCATCCATCCATCCATCCAGCCAGCCAAAAATCCAGCCATCCCTCCATCCAGCCATCCACCCATCAATCCATCCCTCCAGCCAGCCATCCATCCAGCCATCCATCCATCCAGCCATCCATCCAGCCATCCATCCATCAATCCATCCCTCCAGCCAGCCGTCCATCCATCCATCCTTCCAAACCAGCCGTCCATAATTCCATCCATCCATCCATCCATCCCTCCAGCCAGCCAACCATCCAGCCACACCTCCATCCAGCCATCCAACCATCCATCCCTCCAGCCAGCCATCCATCCAGCCATCCATCCATCCAGCCATCCATCCAGCCATCCATCCATCAATCCAGCCAGCCATCCATCCAGCCATCCATCCATCCATCCATCCCTCCAGCCAGCCAACCATCCAGCCAACCCTAAATCCAGCCATCCCTCCATCCAGCCATCCATCCATCCCTCCAGCCAGCCATCCATCCAGCCATCCATCCATCCAGCCATCCATCCAGCCATCCATCCATCAATCCATCCCTCCAGCCAGCCATCCATCCAGCCATCCATCCATCCAGCCGTCCATCCAACCATCCATCCATCCATCCATCCCTCCAGCCAGCTATCCATCCAGCCATCCATCCATCCATCCAGCCATCCATTCAGCCATCCATCCAGCCATCCATCCATCCAGCCATCAATCCAGCCATCCATTCATCCATCCATTCCTCCAGCCAGCCATCCATCCAGCCATCCATCCATCCAGCCATCCATCCAGACATCCATCCATCCTTCCCTCCAGCCAGCCATCCATCCAGCCATCCAACCGTCCAGCCTTCCAGCCAGCCAACCATCCAGCCATCCCTCCATCCAGCCATCCCTCCATTCAGCCATCCATCCATCCATCCATCCCTCCAGCCAGCCATCCATCCATCCATCCATTCCTCCAGCCAGCCATCCAGCCAGCCATCCATCTATCCAGCCATCCATCCAGACATCCATCCATCCATCCATCCCTCCAGCCAGCCATCCATCCAGCCATCCAACCGTCCAGCCATCCAGCCAGCCAACCATCCAGCCATCCCTCCATCCAGCCATCCATCCATCCATCCATCCCTCCAGCCAGCCATCCACCCAGCCATCCATCCATCCAGCAACATATCCAGCCATTCATCCATCAATCCATCCCTCCAGCCAGCCATCCATCCAGCCATCCATCTATCCAGCCATCCAGCCAGCCATCCATCCATCCATCCATCCCTCCAGCCAGCTATCTATCCAGCCATCCATCCATCCAGCTATCCATTGAGCCATACATCCAGCCATCCATCCATCCAGCCATCCATCCAGCCATTCATCCATCCAACCATTCCTCCAGCCAGCCATCCATCCAGCCATCCATCCATCCAGCCATCCATCCAGCCATCCATCCCGCCATCCATCCATCCATCCCTCCAGCCAGCCATCAATCCAGCCATCCATCCGTCCAGCCATCCATCCATCCATCCATCCCTCCAGCCAGCCATCCATCCAGCCATCCATCCTTCCAGCCATCCATCCAGCCATCCATCCATCCATCCATCCCTCCAGCCAGCCATCCATCCAGCCAGCCGTCCAGCCATCCATCCATCAATCCATCACTCCAGCCCGCCCTCCATCCAGCCATCTTTCATCCAGCCATCCATCCAGCCATCCATCCATGACTCCATCCCTCCAGCCAGCCATCCATCCAGCCATCCGTCGATCTAGCCATCCATTCAGCCATCCATCCATCCATCCATACCTCCAGCCAGCCGTCCATCCAGCCTTCCATCCATTCAGCCATCCGTCCAGCCATCCATTAATCCATCCATTCCTCCAGCCAGCAATCCATCCAGCCATCCATCCAGCCATCCATCCAGCCACCCATCGATCCATCCATCCCTCCAGCAAGCCATCCATCCAGCCATCCATCCATCCAGCTATCCATCCAGCCATCCATCCATCCATCCATCCCTCCAGCCAGCCATCCATCCAGCCATCCAGCCATCCATCCATTCATCGATTCATCCATCCATCCCTCCAGCCAGCCATCCATCCGTACATCCACCCATCCAGCCATCATTCCAGCCACCAATCCATCCATCCATCCCTCCAGCCAGCCATCCATCCAGCAATCCATCAATCCAGCCATCCATTCAGCCATCCATCCATCCAGCCATCCATCCAGATATCCATCCATCCATCCATTCCTCCAGCCAGCCATCCATCCAGCCATCCATCCATCCAGCCGTCCATCCAGCCATCCATCCATCCCTCCAGCCAACCATTCATCCAGCCATCCATCCATCCAGCCATCCATCCAGCCATCCATCCATCCATCCATCCATCCCTCCAGCAAGCCATCCATCCAGCCATCCAGCCATCAATCCAGCCAACCATCCATCCAACCATCCCTCCAGCAAGCCATCCATCCAGCCATCCCTCCATCCAGCCATCCATCCAGCCATCCATGCATTCATCCATTTCTCCATCCAGCCATCCATCCAGCCAATCATCCATCCATCCATACCTCCAGCCAGCCAGCCATCCATCCATCCATCCATCCATCCATCCAGCCATCCATCCAGCCATCCATCCCTCCAGCCAGCCAGCCATTAAGCAATCCATCCATCCAGCCATCCATCCAGCCATCCATCCATCCCTCCAGCCAGCCATCCATCCAGCAATCCCTCCATCCAGGCATCCATCCAGCCATCCATCCATCCATCCGTCCATCCAGCCAGCCAACCATCCAGCCATCCCTCCATCCAGCCATTCACCCATCCATCCATCCCTCCAGCCAGCCATCCATCCAGCAATCCAGCCATCCAGCCATCCAACCAGTCATCCATCCATCAATCCATCCCTCCATTCAGCCATCCATCCAGCCATCCATCCAAACCAGCCGACCATCCAGCCATCCATCCATCCATGCATCCCTCCAGCCAGCCATCCATCCAGCCATCCATTCATCCATCCATCCCTCTAGCCAGCCAACCATCCAGCCATCCCTCCATCCAGCCATCCATCCATCCATCCCTCCAGTCAGCCATCCATCCAGCCATCCATCCATCCAGCCATCCATCCAACCTTCCATCCATCAATCCATCCCTCCAGCCAGCCATCCATCCAGCCATCCATCCATCCAGCCGTCCATCCAGCCATCCATCCATCCCTCCAGCCAGCCATCCATCCAGCCATCCATCCATCCCTCCAGCCAGCCAACCATCTAGCCAACCCTACATCCAGCCATCCCTCCATCCCTCCATCCAGCCATCCATCCATCCCTGCAGCCAGCCATCCATCCAGCCATCCATTCATCCAGCCATCCATCCAGCCATCTATCCATCAATCCATCCCTCCAGCCAGCCATCCATCCAGCCATCCATCCATCCAGCCGTCCATCCAACCATCCATCCATCCATCCATCCCTTCAGCCAGCTATCCATCCAGCCAGCCATCCATCCAGCCATCCATTCAGCCATCCATCCATCCATTCCTCCAGCCAGTCATCCATCCAGCCATCCATTAATCCAGCCATCCTTCCAGCCATCCATCCATCCATCCCTCCAGCCAGCCAGCCATTCGGCAATCCAACCGTCCAGCCAGCCAGCCATCCAGCCATCCAACCGTCCAGCCAGCCATCCATCCATCCATCCATCCATCCATCCATCCAGCCATCCATCCAGCCATCCATCCCTCCAGCCAGCCAGCCATTAAGCAATCCATCCATCCAGCCATCCATCCAGCCATCCATCCATCCCTCCAGCCAGCCATCCATCCAGCAATCCCTCCATCCAGGCATCCATCCAGCCATCCATCCATCCATCCGTCCATCCAGCCAGCCAACCATCCAGCCATCCCTCCATCCAGCCATCCACCCATCCATCCATCCCTCCAGCCAGCCATCCATCCAGCAATCCATCCATCCAGCCATCCAACCAGTCATCCATCCATCAATCCATCCCTCCAGCCAGCCATCCATCCAGCCATCCATCCAAACCAGCCGTCCATCCAGCCATCCATCCATCCATGCATCCCTCCAGCCAGCCATCCATCCAGCCATCCATTCATCCATCCATCCCTCTAGCCAGCCAACCATCCAGCCATCCCTCCATCCAGCCATCCATCCATCCATCCCTCCAGCCAGCCATCCATCCATCCATCCATCCATCCAGCCATCCATCCAACCTTCCATCCATCAATCCATCCCTCCAGCCAGCCATCCATCCAGCCATCCATCCATCCAGCCGTCCATCCAGCCATCCATCCATCCCTCCAGCCAGCCATCCATCCAGCCATCCATCCATCCCTCCAGCCAGCCAACCATCTAGCCAACCCTACATCCAGCCATCCCTCCATCCAGCCATCCATCCATCCCTCCAGCCAGCCATCCATCCAGCCATCCATTCATCCAGCCATCCATCCAGCCATCCATCCATCCATCCCTCCAGCCAGCCATCCATCCAACCATCCAACGGTCCAGCCATCCAGCCAGCCAACCATCCAGCCATCCCTCCATCCAGCCATCCATCCATCCATCCATCCCGCCAGCCAGCCATCCATCCAGCCATCCATCCATCCAGCAACCCATCCAGCCATTCATCCATCAATCCATCCCTCCAGCCAGCCATCCATCCAGCCAGCCGTCCAGCCATCCATCCATCAATCCATCACTCCAGCCCGCCCTCCATCCAGCCATCCTTCATCCAGCCATCCATCCAGCCATCCATCCATGACTCCATCCCTCCAGCCAGCCATCCATCCAGACATCCGTCGATCTAGCCATCCATTCAGCCATCCATCCATCCATCCATACCTCCAGCCAGCCGTCCATCCAGCCTTCCATCCATTCAGCCATCCGTCCAGCCATCCATTAATCCATCCATTCCTCCAGCCAGCAATCCATCCAGCCATCCATCCAGCCATCCATCCAGCCACCCATCGATCCATCCATACCTCCAGCAAGCCATCCATCCAGCCATCCATCCATCCAGCTATCCATCCAGCCATCCATCCATCCATCCATCCCTCCAGCCAGCCATCCATCCAGCCATCCAGCCATCCATCCATTCATCGATTCATCCATCCATCCCTCCAGCCAGCCATCCATCCGTACATCCATCCATCCAGCCATCATTCCAGCCACCAATCCATCCATCCATCCCTCCAGCCAGCCATCCATCCAGCCATCCATCAATCCAGCCATCCATTCAGCCATCCATCCATCCAGCCATCCATCCAGATATCCATCCATCCATCCATTCCTCCAGCCAGCCATCCATCCAGCCATCCATCCATCCAGCCGTCCATCCAGCCATCCATCCATCCCTCCAGCCAACCATTCATCCAGCCATCCATCCATCCAGCCATCCATCCAGCCATCCATCCATCCATCCATCCATCCCTCCAGCAAGCCATCCATCCAGCCATCCAGCCATCAATCCAGCCAACTATCCATCCAACCATCCCTCCAGCAAGCCATCCATCCAGCCATCCCTCCATCCAGCCATCCATCCAGCCATCCATGCATTCATCCATCTCTCCATCCAGCCATCCATCCAGCCAATCATCCATCCATCCATACGTCCAGCCAGCCAGCCATCCATCCATCCATCCATCCATCCATCCAGCCATCCATCCAGCCATCCTTCCCTCCAGCCAGCCAGCCATTAAGCAATCCATCCATCCAGCCATCCATCCAGCCATCCATCCATCCCTCCAGCCAGCCATCCATCCAGCAATCCCTCCATCCAGGCATCCATCCAGCCATCCATCCATCCATCCGTCCATCCAGCCAGCCAACCATCCAGCCATCCCTCCATCCAGCCATCCACCCATCCATCCATCCCTCCAGCCAGCCATCCATCCAGCAATCCATCCATCCAGCCACCCAACCAGTCATCCATCCATCAATCCATCCCTCCAGCCAGCCATCCATCCAGCCATCCATCCAAACCAGCCGACCATCCAGCCATCCATCCGTCCATGCATCCCTCCAGCCAGCCATCCATCCAGCCATCCATTCATCCATCCATCCCTCTAGCCAGCCAACCATCCAGCCATCCCTCCATCCAGCCATCCATCCATCCATCCCTCCAGTCAGCCATCCATCCAGCCATCCATCCATCCAGCCATCCATCCAACCTTCCATCCATCAATCCATCCCTCCAGCCAGCCATCCATCCAGCCATCCATCCATCCAGCCGTCCATCCAGCCATCCATCCATCCCTCCAGCCAGCCATCCATCCAGCCATCCATCCATCCCTCCAGCCAGCCAACCATCTAGCCAACCCTACATCCAGCCATCCCTCCATCCCTCCATCCAGCCATCCATCCATCCCTCCAGCCAGCCATCCATCCAGCCATCCATTCATCCAGCCATCCATCCAGCCATCCATCCATCAATCCATCCCTCCAGCCAGCCATCCATCCAGCCATCCATCCATCCAGCCGTCCATCCAACCATCCATCCATCCATCCATCCCTTCAGCCAGCTATCCATCCAGCCAGCCATCCATCCAGCCATCCATTCAGCCATCCATCCAGCCATCCATCCATCCAGCCATCAATCCAGCCATCCATCCATCCATCCATTCCTCCAGCCAGCCATCCATCCAGCCATCCATTAATCCAGCCATCCTTCCAGCCATCCATCCATCCATCCCTCCAGCCAGCCAGCCATTCGGCAATCCAACCGTCCAGCCAGCCAGCCATCCAGCCATCCAACCGTCCAGCCAGCCATCCATCCATCCATCCATCCATCCATCCAGCCATCCATCCAGCCATCCATCCCTCCAGCCAGCCAGCCATTAAGCAATCCATCCATCCAGCCATCCATCCAGCCATCCATCCATCCCTCCAGCCAGCCATCCATCCAGCAATCCCTCCATCCAGGCATCCATCCAGCCATCCATCCATCCATCCGTCCATCCAGCCAGCCAACCATCCAGCCATCCCTCCATCCAGCCATCCACCCATCCATCCATCCCTCCAGCCAGCCATCCATCCAGCAATCCATCCATCCAGCCATCCAACCAGTCATCCATCCATCAATCCATCCCTCCAGCCAGCCATCCATCCAGCCATCCATCCAAACCAGCCGTCCATCCAGCCATCCATCCATCCATGCATCCCTCCAGCCAGCCATCCATCCAGCCATCCATTCATCCATCCATCCCTCTAGCGAGCCAACCATCCAGCCATACCTCCATCCAGCCATCCATTCATCCATCCCTCCAGCCAGCCATCCATCCAGCCATCCATCCATCCAGCCATCCATCCAACCTTCCATCCATCAATCCATCCCTCCAGCCAGCCATCCATCCAGCCATCCATCCATCCAGCCGTCCATCCAGCCATCCATCCATCCCTCCAGCCAGCCATCCATCCAGCCACCCATCCATCCCTCCAGCCAGCCAACCATCTAGCCAACCCTACATCCAGCCATCCCTCCATCCCTCCATCCAGCCATCCATCCATCCCTCCAGCCAGCCATCCATCCAGCCATCCATTCATCCAGCCATCCATCCAGCCATCCATCCATCAATCCATCCCTCCAGCCAGCCATCCATCCAGCCATCCATCCATCCAGCCGTCCATCCAACCATCCATCCATCCATCCATCCCTCCAGCCAGCTATCCATCCATCCAGCCATCCATCCAGCCATCCATTCAGCCATCCATCCAGCCATCCATCCATCCAGCCATCAATCCAGCCATCCATCCATCCATCCATTCCTCCAGCCAGCCATCCATCCAGCCATCCATTAATCCAGCCACCCTTCCAGCCATCCATCCATCCATCCCTCCAGCCAGCCAGCCATCCAGCCATTCAACCGTCCAGCCAACCAGCCAGACAACCATCCAGCCATCCCTCCATCTAGACATCCATACATCCATCCATCCCTCCAGCCAGCCATCCATCCAGCCATCCATCCATCCAGCAACCCATCCAGCCATCCATCCATCAATCCATCCCTCCAGCCAGCCATCCATCCAGCCATCCATCCATCCTGCCATCCATCAAGCCATCCATCCATCCATCCATCCCTCCAGCCAGCTATCTTTCCAGCCATCCATCCATCCAGCCATCCATTCAGCCATCCATCCAGCCATCCATCCATCCATCCATCCATCCAGCCAGCCAACCATCCAGCCATCGCTCCATCCAGCCATCCACCCATCAATCCATCCCTCCAGCCATCCACCCAGCCATCCATCCATCCAGCCATCCATCCAGCCATCCATCCATCAATCCATCCCTCCAGCCAGCCGTCCATCCAGCCATCCATCCAAACCAGCCGTCCATCCAGCCATCCATCCATCCATGCATCCCTCCAGCCAGCCATCCATCCATCCACCCTCCAGCCAGCCAACCATCCAGCCACACCTCCATCCGGCCATCCAACCATCCATCCCTCCAGCCAGCCATCCATCCAGCCATCCATCCATCCAGCCATCCATCCAGCCATCCATCCATCAATCCATCCCTCCAGCCAGCCATCCATCCAGCCATCCATCCATCCAGCCGTCCATCCAGCCACCCATCCATCCCTCCAGCCAGCCATCCATCCAGCCATCCATCCATCCATCCATCCCTCCAGCCAGCCAACCATCCAGCCAGCCCTACATCCAGCCATCCCTCCGTCCAGCCATCCATCCATCCCTCCAGCCAGCCATCCATCCAGCCATCCATCCATCCAGCCATCCATCCATCCATCCATCCATCAATCCATCTCTCCAGCCAGCCATCCATCCAGCCATCCATCCATCCAGCCGTCCATCCAACCATCCATCCATTCATCCATCCCTCCAGCCAGCTATCCATCCAGCCATCCATCCATTCAGCCATCCATTCAGCCATCCATCCAGCCATCCATCTATCCAGGCATCCATCCAGCCATCCATCCATCCATCCATTCCTACAGCCAGCCATCCATCCAGCCATCCATCCATCCAGCCATCCATCCAGACATCCATCCATCCATCCCTCCAGCCAGCCATCCATCGAGCCATCCAACCGTCCAGCCTTCCAGCCAGCCAACCATCCACCCATCCCGCCATCCAGCCAGCTATCGATCCAGCCATCCGTCCATCCAGCTATCCATTCAGCCATACATCAGCCATCCATCCATCCAGCCTTCCATCCAGCCATTCATCCATCCACCCATTCCTCCAGCCAGCCATCCATCCAGCCATCCATCCATCCAGCCATCCATCCAGCCATCCATTCATCCATCCCTCCATCCAGCCATCCATCCATCCCTCCAGCCAGCCAGCCATCCATCCAGCCATCCATCCATCCAGCCATCCATCCATCCATCCAGCCATCCATCCATCAATCCATCCCTCCAGCCAGCCGTCCATCCAGCCATCCATCCATCCAGCCGTCCAGCCAACCATCCATCCATCCCTCCAGCCAGCTATCCATCCAGCCAGCCATCCATCCAGCCATCCATCCAGCCATCCATTCAGCCATCCATCCATCCCTCCAGCCAGCCATCCATCAGACATCCATCCATCCAGCCATCCATCCAGCCATCCATCCATCCATCCATCCCTCCAGCCAGTAATTCCATCCAGCCATCCATCCATCCAGCCATCCATCCAGCCACCCATCCATCCATCCATCCCTCCAGCCAGCCATCCATCCAGCCATCCATCTATGCAGCCATCCATCCAGCCATCCATCCATCCATCCCTCCAGCCAGCCTTCCATCCATCCCTCCAGCCAGCCATCCGTCCATCCATCCATCCATCCATCCATCCATCCATCCAGCCATCCATCCAGCCATCCATCCAGCCATCCATCCATCCATCCATCCAGCCATCCATCCATCCATCCAGCCATCCATCCAGCCATCCATCCATACATCCAGCAAACCAGTCATCCATCCATCCAGCCAGCCATCCAGACATCCAGCCATCCATCCAGCCATCGATCCAGCCATCCATCCATCCTTCCATCCCTCCAGCCAGCCATCCATCCAGCCATCAATCCAAGTAGCCATCCATCCAACCATCCACGCATCCATCACTCCAGCCAGCCATCCATCCAGCCATCCATCCATCCAGCCATCCATACAGCCATCCATCCATCCATCCCTCCAGCCAGCCATCCATCCAGCCATCCATCCATCCATCCCTCCAGCCAATCGTCCATCCAGCCATCCATCCATCCAGCCATCGATCCAGCCATCCATCCATCCATCAATCCCTCCAGCCAGCCATCCATCCAGCCATTCCTCCATCCAGACATCCATCCAGCCATCCATCCATCCCTCCAGCCAGCCATCCATCCAGCCATCCCTCCATCCATCCGTCCATCCATCCAGCCATCCATCCAGCCATCCATCCATCCAGACTTCCAGCCATCCAGCCATCCATCCACCAGCCATCCATCCATCCAGCCATCCATCCATCCAACCATCCAGCCATCCATCCAGCCATCCATCCATTAAGCCATCCATCCAGCCATCCATCCATCCATCCATCCCGCCAGCGAGTCATCCATCCTGCCATCCATCCATCCCTCCAGCCAGCCATTCATCCAGCCATCCATCCATCCAGCCATCCAGCCATCCAGCCATCAATCCAGCCAACCATCCATCCCTCCAGCAAGCTATCCATCCAGCCATCCCTCCATCCAGCCATCCATCCAGCCATCCATGCATTCATCCATCTATCCATCCAGCCATCCATCCAGCCAATCATCCATCCATCCATACCTCCAGCCAGCCATCCATCCATCCATCCATCCATCCATCCAGCCATCCATCCAGCCATCCACCCCTCCAACCAGCAAGCCATTAAGCCATCCATCCATCCAGCCATCCAACCAGCCATCCGTCCATCCCTCCAGCCAGCCATCCATCCAGCCATCCATCCATCCATCCATCCAGCCAGCCAACCATCCAGCTATCCCTCCATCCAGCCATCCACCCATCCATCCAGCCATCCATCCAGCCATCCATCCCTCCAGCCAGCTATCCACCCAGCCACCCATCCATCCAGCCATCCATTCAGCCATTCATCCAGCCATCAATCCATCCAGCCATCCATCCAGCCATCCATCCATCCATTCCTACAGCCATCCATCGATCTAGCCATCCATTCAGCCATCCATCCATCCATCCCTCCAACGATCCATCCCTCCAGCCAGCCATCCATCCAGCCATCCATTCGTCCATCCATCCATCCAGCCTTCCATCCATCCATCCATCCCTCCAGCCAGCCATCCATCCAGCCATCCATCCATCCATCCCTCCAGCCAGCCATCCATCCAGCCATCCATCCTTCCAGCCATCCATCCTGCCATCCATCCATCCATCCATCGCTCCAGCCAGCCATCCATCCAGCCAGCCATCCAGCCATCCATCATTCAATCCATCCCTCCAGCCAGCCATGCATCCAGCCATCCTTCCATCCAGCCATCCATCCAGCCATCCATCCATGACTCCATCCCTCCAGCCAGCCATCCATCCAGCCATCCATCCATCCATTACTCCAGCCAGCCATCCATCCAGCCTTCCATCCATCCAGCCATCCGTCCAGCCATCCATTAATCCATCCATTCCTCCAGCCAGCAATCCATCCAGCCATCCATCCATCCATCCATCCAGCCATCCATCCATCCATCCATCCCTCCAGCCAGCCATCCATCCAGCCATCCATCCATCCAGCCATCACTCCAGACAGCCATCCATCCGGAAATCCATCCATCCAGCCATCCATCCAGCCACCCATGCATCCATCCATCCCTCCAGCCAGCCATCCATCCTGCCATCCATCTATCCAACCATCCATCCAGCCATCCATCCATCCATCCATCCCTCCAGCCAGCCATCCATCCAGCCATCCCTCCAGCCAGCCATCCATCCAGCCATCCATCAATCCAGCCATCCATCCAGCCATCCATCGATCTAGCCATCCATTCAGCCATCCATCCATCCATTACTCCAGCCAGCCATCCATCCAGCCTTCCATCCATCCAGCCATCCGTCCAGCCATCCATCCATCGCTCCAGCCAGCCATCCATCCAGCAATCCCTCCATCCAGCCATCCATCCATCCATCCATCCATCCATCCATCCATCCAGCCATCCATCCATCCATCCATCCATCCAGCCAGCCAACCATCCAGCCATCCCTCCATCCAGCCATCCACCCATTCATCCATCCCTCCAGCCAGCCATCCATCCAGCAATCCATCCATCCAGCCATCCAACCAGTCATCCATCCATCAATCCATCCCTCCAGCCAGCCATCCATCCAGCCATCCATCCAAACCAGCCGTCCATCCAGCCATCCATCCATCCATGCATCCCTCCAGCCAGCCATCCATCCAGCCATCCATTCATCCATCCATCCCTCTAGCCAGCCAACCATCCAGCCACCCCTCCATCCAGCCATCCATCCATCCATCCCTCCAGCCAGCCATCCATCCAGCCATCCATGCATCCAGCCATCCATCCAGCCATCCATCCATCAATCCATCCATCCAGCCAGCCATCCATACAGCCATCCATCCATCCAGCCGTCCATCCAGCCATCCATCCATCCCTCCAGCCAGCCATCCATCCAGCCATCCATCCATCCCTCCAGCCAGCCAACCATCTAGCCAACCCTACATCCAGCCATCCCTCCATCCCTCCATCCAGCCATCCATCCATCCCTCCAGCCAGCCATCTATCCAGCCATCCATCCATCCAGCCATCCATCCAGCCATCCATCCATCAATCCATCCCTCCAGCCAGCCATCCATCCAGCCATCCATCCATCCAGCCGTCCATCCAACCATCCATCCATCCCTCCAGCCAGCTATCTTTCCAGCCATCCATCCATCCAGCCATCCATTCAGCCATCCATCCAGCCATCCATCCATCCATCTATCCATCCAGCCAGCCAACCATCCAGCCATCCCTCCATCCAGCCATCCACCCATCAATCCATCACTCCAGCCAGCCATCCACCCAGCCATCCATCCATCCAGCCATCCATCCAGCCATCCATCCATCAATCCATCCCTCCAGCCAGCCGTCCATCCAGCCATCCATCCAAACCAGCCGTCCATCCAGCCATCCATCCATCCATGCATCCCTCCAGCCAGCCATCCATCCATCTATCCCTCCAGCCATCCAACCATCCAGCCACACCTCCATCCAGCCATCCAACCATCCATCCCTCCAGCCAGCCATCCATCCAGCCATCCATCCATCCAGCCATCCATCCAGCCATCCATCCATCAATCCATCCCTCCAGCCAGCCATCCATCCAGCCATCCATCCATCCAGCCGTCCATCCAGCCACCCATCCATCCCTCCAGCCAGCCATCCATCCAGCCATCCATCCATCCATCCATCCCTCCAGCCAGCCAACCATCCAGCCAACCCTACATCCAGCCATCCCTCCATCCAGCCATCCATCCATCCCTCCAGCCAGCCATCCATCCAGCCATCCATCTATCCAGCCATCCATCCAGCCATCCATCCATCAATCCATCCCTCCAGCCAGCCATCCATCCAGCCATCCATCCATCCAGCCGTCCATCCAACCATCCATCCATCCATCCATCCATCCCTCCAGCCAGCTATCCATCCAGCCATCCATCCATCCAGCCATCCATTCAGCCATCCATCCAGCCATCCATCCATCCAGCCATCAATCCAGCCATCCATCCATCCATCCATTCCTCCAGCCAGCCATCCATCCAGCCATCCATCCATCCAGCCATCCATCCAGACATCCATCCATCCTTCCCTCCAGCCAGCCATCCATCCAGCCATCCAACCGTCCAGCCTTCCAGCCAGCCAACCATCCAGCCATCCCTCCATCCAGCCATCCCTCCATCCAGCCATCAATCCATCCATCCATCCCTCCAGCCAGCCATCCATCCAGCCATCCATCCATCCAGCAACCCATCCAACCATTCATCCATCAATCCATCCCTCCAGCCAGCCATCCATCCAGCCATCCATCTATCTAGCCATCCATCCAGCCATCCATCCATCCATCCATACCCCCAGCCAGCTATCTATCCAGCCATCCGTCCATCCAGCTATCCATTCAGCCATACATCCAGCCATCCATCCATCCAGCCATCCATCCAGCCATTCATCCATCCACCCATTCCTCCAGCCAGTCATCCATCCAGCCATCCATCTGTTGATCTCCTATTTTCTTTCTCTGTCAGTCTGGCCTCAATAAAAGTTGAGACGGATTCGCACGTAAACAGAAGTTATTTATTTAGCTTGCAAGCTTAATCATCTTACAGAATGTAACAGGACGTCCTGCCTCTTACACTCCAGAAAACGACTGAACTAACAGACAAAGGGATCTCTGCAAAATCAGTTCAAATGGTATCAAGTTTCACATACTCGACGGACATAGGTCAGCCTAGGTCCCTCCTGACCTGTTTAATCCATTCTGATTGGCTCACTTCCAATCCCTTTCTCTGGCCCCTATCAATGCATCCTCACTCTTATAGACACACCTCTTCCTGCTTTTTCCATGCGGTCTCAAATTCCTTTGTCCCTAACTGCAAAAATCAAAGTGGCTTATTTCTACATTACATTAACTAGTAACTCTAAAGTAACTATTTTATATCACATTCGTCATTCCCTCCTTTTATCATTCCATGATAACCGAACTATCCAATCTATAGCTACGGTTCCTCATCTAAAAAGATTCGTCGCTGCATTTCCAATTCCTGTCTTAGCCCCCCTTCATCTGCTTCACCCTCATGGATTTTAACAGTTAAATTTTTTTCTCGGTGATTGGGGCGGTGATCTGATCCAGTGCACCCAGCATTCTACCCATCACACATTTAAGGATGGCCAGGCCCACAAAGATGCAGCCGATAGCTACCACTAGATACATGGCCATATTTATCAACCAGTCCTTCCATCCTCCAAATCCCCAGATACCCCAAGAGTCAGGATCCTGCATCCCGTCCAAGTGATCCCGTATGCGATCCATAAATTTAGTAATGTTAGCAGTCAAGTCCTGAATCCCCATAATACACTTGCCCTGTACTATGGCGCATACCCCACCCTCACGGGCCAGAAGATAGTCAAGAGCATACCGGTTCTGCATTGCAAACAACCGTAGCTGAGACAACTCCTTAGTTATTGCCCCGAGGGCTCCCAAGGTTTCATTTCCCAAAAGGGTAAGGCCGCAAATAAAATAATTCCGATCACTAACAGCCAAGGAACCCCCCACACCTCCCAGTGTCAATACGCTCAGAATGCCCCACCCAGCTGAGTGGCCCCGGTTGGGTGCAAGAACCTGAGGTTTTTTCCAGTTCTCGCAAAATTCAGCAGAGACTGCCCGGCGTGCGAACTTATTATGCAGGTTCCACGCCGAAGGGCAGGGGACTGTGGTAGGGACTAGAGTCCCTATAGCAATTCGGCGGGGAAATGGGGGTGACAAAACGTTGGTCGCCGTACCATTAAATAAAAAGTAGTATCCTTGTTCCGTGTGGAGACTAGCATCACAATCAGTATATCGGTTGCGTAAGGACCTCCCAGTAGCCCAGTTTATCCAATTTTGAAATGCCCATTCGGGCCGCCCAGCAATGCGGAAAGCCCTATTCCCGACAGTGATATGAGAGACATTCGCCCAGCCACAAAGGAGCTGGAGGCCAGCGTTCAATGGAACGCAAGTGGTGTTGTAACAAACGCATTGGCCAGACGCCTGGGTGATATGGCACCTCCTGTCCGTACAGGTGGGAAACAGACATGTTATATTTGTGTCCACCTCTACCAGCAAACAGCCATATCCTTCACTGCTGAAGCAATTCTCGTACGACCGGGAATCCCTATTGGGAGTGAAGTGGCTAGGTATGTACGCCCTCCACCGTCGCAGCCTATCGTACTGTGAATGGGAATTATCCCGAGGGAGGGGAAGGCAAATAGCCGGTGGTGCTGAATCCGGATCGTAAGGAAGAGTGACTTGCTCGGGCAATGGCTCGGAACGCTGACAATGAACCACCGTTTGGGGAGTGCCCCAAAGCGGTGAAACAGAAAATAACCTAGACACCGCTGCGGGGTTTGGGTAGCAGACAACCCGTCCCTGGCCATACAGACGGTGGTAAATCTGGTAGAAGAGATTCATACTACCCGGGTTTTCCTCAGTTTGGCCTTTAATTAACTTAAGTGCATCTCCCGGTAACCTACGTTCTAGCTGTACTTCCCTTCTCACACGCCCCGTCCTCTCTCTAGTCCCTTTCTCTTTCTCATGGTCTCTTCCTACACTCTTCTGACAGCTTGATGTTACCTTTATTGTACCACTTTTAACACATCCAAAATCAAATTTACATGTATTCCAAAAACAAGGCAATGTCCATATAATGTTCCCTTCCCATCGCCGGGACCGGTGCAGCTGCTTCATGACTCCCGCATTCTCCTTAACTTTGATGACCTTCCATGAGTCGATACCATGTCCTCGTATATGGGGGCAGTGAAGAACATCACCTGTGCATAGGTGATGTATCCTTGTAGATTGGTTGGGGCTACACAGATACATAATATTCCCCTTTTCCATGTCCATCGCCAATAACACGCCAAGCGAAGTGAGGCCAAATATCAGACAGATGATGCGTAGCCACTCCATCATGCTCCACACCTGTAAAATAGCACTGGAGAAGGGAGGCAGGTTAGTATCCGACCTTTTACAGTAGTGGAGATGGGCTCAATTTACAGTGATGTAGGTGGACCCAAGCACTTCGCCCCTCCACTTTAACTGCTGTGGGGGTGGCAAGGAGAACTTGGAAGGGCCCGTCCCATCGCGGCTCCGACCCCTTCCTAGTCCAATTTTTGACCATTACATAACTACCGGGCTGGACTGAAAGTGAGCTAGGTACTGGGGGCAATGGCTGGTGAGCCGCGCGGACCTGGCCATGGAGTTCCTTGAGCACTTGCGTAAGGGCTAGAACATAGGTGGTCATTTCCTCAGTCATCTGATGAAACTGAACCCGTCTGGGAACCTGCAGGCTCCAGGGAGTTCTAAGAGGCCTGCCATAGAGAATCTCGGCGGGAGAGAGCCGGGCCGGTCCCGCAGGTGTAACCCGCAGCTGGAAGAGGGCAACGGGGAGCAACTTAAGCCATGTCAGTCCCGTGTCTGCTCTTAATTTAGCCAATTTAGTTTTGAGGGTCTGATTGTGTCTTTCAACCACCCCGGCTGCCTGTGGTCTGTAAGCACAGTGTAACTGCTGGCGTATGCCCAACTGGGAGCAAAACTCCTTGTTAATTTGTCCAATAAAATGAGGCCCATTATCAGAACTTAACTGAGCTGGTATACCGTACCGGGGAATGATTTCCCTCATCAAGACTTTAACCACAGTAGCAGCTTTACTATAGATAGTCGGATACGCCTCAACCCATCTGCTGAACACATCCACAATGACCAAAACATATTTATAACATTGACACCTTTCCAACTCAATGTAATCCATTTGGAGCGTCTCAAAGGGACCACTGGGCAACGGGGTTTGCCCCTTCCCACAAGGGATACCTTTTCCGGTGTTATATTGCTGACAAATCAAACACCGATTACTGATACTTTGGGCCAACCCCTGCATTTTAGGGTGCCACCAAGTGTCCAGCAACAAATCACTAGTCCCCCGAGCCCCACAATGAGTTGCAAAGTGTACACATTCGATGACCCAGAAAGCCAGCACATCAGACATACAAGTCTGATGTGCAGGCGTGGTCCATAAAGAGGAAACAGAATCATATGTACAACCTAACCGTTTCTACATTTGTTTATCACTCTCAGGAGCGTCCTCCTGTAACCTTATGACGTCTTGGATGGTTGGCATTGGCTTGTCAGAAGCAGACACATTCATAGTAGATCGTTTAGTCTGACTTAACATTTTAGGCACCATCACTTGCTGAATTTGTGCGGCTGTGCGCGCTGCACGATCTGCTCGTTCATTACCAACGTCAACTGGGGTTGTACCATTCGTGTGGGCAGCACATTTAATAACGGAAATCTGCGCTGGCAGAAGGAGGGCCTGCAGTAGGTCATTAACTAAACCCCGGTGGGATATTTGACCACACATAATCATGTCAGGTTGTTCTGACGAAATGTCACTCAAATCGCCCCTTATTGTGGTAGTTTCCTGAATCAAGGCTAAACAGTCGTGGCCAGGTGCGTCTTCATGGACAGGGGGACCACTAAGAAAACAGGCTGGATTGATAGTGGTACAGTATTTAAATGTCAGACGTGGATTGTTCAAAAGGTATATCTCATACCTATTCTGACGAGCTGCGGTAAGATGCTGACCATTCGCCCCATATCCCTGGCATGGTACTGGTCATGGACCTGACGTGTAATATGAGGGCTTACCGAAGCTGACTGTGGCCATAAATGTGGTGATATTGTAACAAAATCGGCTGTACCTTCTTTTCCCGTGACTGTGGCTGTAACCTTGACTGGCCATTCGGTCTCAAGTAATGGCCAGTATTTGTCCTCCAACTCCCTGTTTCGTCCAGTTCTGTCATAGGCCAGGGTAACGTGATGCAGTGATAGTGGCTGTTCAATGTCTAACGTCCACCACTGGGGGGTGATAGAAATATAGCACTGTTGTCTCATCCTCCTCTTCGCTGATCCACCCACCCAAAGTCACTATATTGGAGCTCCTGCTGGTAAACTACCATTTCTGCCGCTTGTTGGGATCGCAGATCATCCTTTTTCATTACATACTCAGTCTTAACCTTTGTAACTGAGCCTCCTTCTTGGCCTACACCCTCCTTCCAGTAAAATCTGACTGCCCTTGCCATCTGGGAAGGGTCGTTCTCTGTCCAATTCATGTTATTACATTTCACAGCAGTAACCACAGAAGGTGGTAGGCAATGCATTAACATAGCACAGTATTGAGGGGAATTCTGACCATTTTGATACAGCAAATCGCCTGACTGCCCCCGGTAGATTTCATTAAAACGCCCCAGACATTCCTATGGCTCACCAATCTTCCTAGGTTTTAGGTCTAAGATAACAGAAAGATTCATGGGCCCCTGAAATGTGCTATTCAACGCATTCAAGATCTGTGTCCTTCTTTTCTCTATTTGCTCTCTTTTTTTTAAAAACTTAAAAATGTTTGAAAATTCAAATTGAATTACTGCAACTTGCAAGCTTAGCTCCGATCTCAACTCAGAACTAAATTTACAATTTGCTTAACACAAACTTGTATAACATTTACAACTTAATTATTTCTTTATCTTAACAATTTTTTCTTTTAACAAGTTTTTTTTTCTGTTACATACATACTGTTATTAGCAAAATCAACTATCATAAGTATTAGCAAAATCAATTATCATCTTCAGATTGACACTTTTTAAAATGGTGTCCATTATCTTCTTTAAGTTTCTATTAATCTCCAGATAAAATGAGATAAACCTTATTTCAAGTAAGTAAAATTTAAGATTCTGGCAATTTCAATCAATTGCTTTCGAAAATAATAACTTTTATCAAAGAGGTGGAGAAACCCACTGGTTTCCTTTAATTAATTCCAAACGTAACTTTGCTGGTGTTCACTGACTCAAAGGAAAGGTATCCGATTACACTGCAGACTGTTATCTCAAGGCCTGAGTGAGAAGCACTGTCTGTTTTCAACTCCGCCTGCTGCTGTTAACCCTTTGAGAGACTTCTGCTTCAACCTCACAATCTCAACTAGACCTCGGAACTTTACAGTCCAAGGAGACAATTTTAGCTTAATCAACTATATATTTAAAACACTCACACATAGAGTTGAACCATCTTCAGATTTAAAAACAGTTATACTGGACTGAACCCCCATTTATTTAAGTCACATCAGCCTCTGAACCCCGATAATAGACTGAACCTTTATTATTTAAAGTCACATCAGCCTCTGAACCCCGATAATAGACTGAACCTTTATTATTTAAAGTCACATCAGCCTCTGAACCCCGATAATAGACTGAACCTTTATTATTTAAAGTCACATCAGCCTCTGAACCCCGATAATAGACTGAACCTTTATTATTTAAAGTCACATCAGCCCAAAACCCTAACCCAAGCCGAAACAACAATATGAAATCCCATCAATTAAAGTGCTAATCCCCAGACTGACCTGTGATTTCGTCGAGGCGGTCTTTCTGTGCCAACCGCGAGTGACCAGACTAATCAGACGATAAGAAGAGGGGAACAATCAATGCTGGTCGTTTTCCATTTCTACATTGAGGGCCCTTTGTTCCCGTCCTCCTGTTCATAATCAGTCTAATTCTGATTTCGCAGTTGGAGCAGGATCGCCCAGAGAAATCCCGGTTTTCGGCACCAAATGTTGATCTCCTATTTTCTTTCTCTGTCAGTCTGGCCTCAATAAAAGTTGAGACGGATTCGCACGTAAACAGAAGTTATTTATTTAGCTTGCAAGCTTAATCATCTTACAGAATGTAACAGGACGTCCTGCCTCTTACACTCCAGAAAACGACTGAACTAACAGACAAAGGGATCTCTGCAAAATCAGTTCAAATGGTATCAAGTTTCACATACTCGACGGACATAGGTCAGCCTAGGTCCCTCCTGACCTGTTTAATCCATTCTGATTGGCTCACTTCCAATCCCTTTCTCTGGCCCCTATCAATGCATCCTCACTCTTATAGACACACTCTTCCTGCTTTTTCCATGCGGTCTCAAATTCCTTTGTCCCTAACTGCAAAAATCAAAGTGGCTTATTTCTACATTACATTAACGAGTAACTCTAAAGTAACTATTTTATATCACATTCGTCACATCCATCCAGCCATCCATCCAGCCATCCATCCAGCCATCCATCCATCCATCCCTCCAGCCAGCCATCCATCCGTCCAGCCATCCATCCATCCAGCCATCCATCCAGCCATGCATCCATCCAGACTTCCAGCCATCCAGCCATCCATCCATCCAGCCATCCATCCATCCAGCCATCCATCCATCCAACCATCCAGCCATCCATCCAGCCATCCATCCATTAAGCCATTCATCCAGCCATCCATCCATCCATCCATCCAGCCAGCGAGTCATCCATCCAGCCATCCATCCATCCAGCCATCCATCCATCCCTCCAGCCAGCCATTCATCCAGCCATCCATCCATCCAGCCATCCATCCAGCCATCCATCCATCCATCCATCCATCCCTCCAGCAAGCCATACATCCAGCCATCCAGCCATCCAGCCATCAATCCAGCCAACCATCCATCCGTCCATCCCTCCAGCAAGCCATCCATCCAGCCATCCCTCCATCCAGCCATCCATCCAGCCATCCATGCATTCATCCATCTCTCCATCCAGCCATCCATCCCGCCAATCATCCATCCATCAATACCTCCAGCCAGCCATCCATCCATCCATCCTTCCATCCATCCAGCCATCCATCCAGCCATCCATCCCTCCAGCCAGCCAGCCATTAAGCCATCCATCCATCCAGCCATCCATCCAGCCATCCATCCATCGCTCCAGCCAGCCATCCATCCAGCAATCCCTCCATCCAGCCATCCCTCCATCCAGCCATCCACCCATTCATCCATCCCTCCAGCCAGCCATCCATTCAGCAATCCATCCATCCAGCCATCCAAACAGTCATCCATCCATCAATCCATCCCTCCAGCCAGCCATCCATCCAGCCATCCATCCAAACCAGCCGTCCATCCAGCCATCCATCCATCCATGCATCCCTCCAGGCAGCCATCCATCCAGCCATCCATTCATCCATCCATCCCTCTAGCCAGCCAACCATCCAGCCATCCTTCCATCCAGCCATCCATCCATCCATCCCTCCAGCCAGCCAACCATCCAGCCATCCATCCATCCAGCCATCCATCCAGCCATCCATCCATCAATCCATCCCTCCAGCCAGCCATCCATACAGCCATCCATCCATCCAGCCGTCCATCCAGCCATCCATCCATCCCTCCAGCCAGCCATCCATCCAGCCATCCATCCATCCCTCCAGCCAGCCAACCATCTAGCCAACCCTACATCCAGCCATCCCTCCATCCCTCCATCCAGCCATCCATCCATCCCTCCATCCAGCCATCCATCCAGCCATCCATCCATCAATCCATCCCTCCAGCCAGCCATCCATCCAGCCATCCATCCATCCAGCCGTCCATCCAGCCACCCATCCATCCCTCCAGCCAGCCATCCATCCAGCCATCCATCCATCCATCCATCCCTCCAGCCAGCCAACCATCCAGCCAACCCTACATCCAGCCATCCCTCCATCCAGCCATCCATCCATCCTTCCAGCCAGCCATCCATCCAGCCATCCATCCATCCAGCCATCCATCCAGTCATCCATCCATCAATACATCCCTCCAGCCAGCCATCCATCCAGCCATCCATCCATCCAGCCGTCCATCCAACCATCCATCCATCCATCCATCCATCCCTCCAGCCAGCTATCCATCCAGCCACCCATCCATCCAGCCATCCAATCAGCCATCCATCCAGCCATCCATCCTTCCAGCCATCAATCCAGCCACCCATCCATCCATCCATTCCTCCAGCTAGCCATCCATCCAGCCATCCACCCATCCAGCCATCCATCCAGACATCCATCCATCCTTCCCTCCAGCCAGCCATCCATCCAGCCATCCAACCGTCCAGCCTTCCAGCCAGCCAACCATCCAGCCATCCCTCCATCCAGCCATCCCTCCATCCAGCCATCCATCCATCCATCCATCCCTCCAGCCAGCCATCCATCCAGCCATCCATCCATCCAGCAACCCATCCAGCCATTCATCCATCAATCCATCCCTCCAGCCAGCCATCCATCCAGCCATCCATCTCTCCAGCCATCCATCCAGCCATCCATCCATCCATCCATCCATCCCCCCAGCCAGCTATCTATCCAGCCATCCGTCCATCCAGCTATCCATTCAGCCATACATCCAGCCATGCATCCATCCAGCCATCCATCCAGCCATTCATCCATCCACCCATTCCTCCAGCCAGCCATCCATCCAGCCATCCATCCATCCAGCCATCCATCCAGCCATCCATCCATCCATCCCTCCAGCCAGCCATCCATCCGTCCAGCCATCCATCCATCCAGCCATCCATCCAGCCATCCATCCATCCAGACTTCCAGCCATCCAGCCATCCATCCATCCAGCCATCCATCCATCCAGCCATCCATCCATCCAACCATCCAGCCATCCATCCAGCCATCCATCCATTAAGCCATCCATCCAGCCATCCATCCATCCAGCCATCCATCCATCCATCCATCCAGCCATCCATCCAGCCATCCATCCATCAATCCATCCCTCCAGCCAGCAATCCATCCAGCCATCCATCCATCCAGCCGTCCATCCAGCCACCCATCCATCCCTCCAGCCAGCCATCCATCCAGCCATCCATCCATCCATCCATCCCTCTAGCCAGCCAACCATCCAGCCAACCCTACATCGAGCCATCCCTCCGTCCAGCCATCCATCCATCCCTCTAGCCAGCCATCCATCCAGCCATCCATCCATCCAGCCATCCATCCATCCATCAATCCATCTCTCCAGCCAGCCATCCATCCAGCCATCCATCCATCCAGCCGTCCATCCAACCATCCATCCATTCATCCATCCCTCCAGCCAGCTATCCATCCAGCCATCCATCCATCCAGCCATCCATTCAGCCATCCATCCAGCCATCCATCTATCCAGCCATCCATCCAGCCATCCATCCATCCATCCATTCCTACAGCCAGCCATCCATCCAGCCATCCATCCATCCAGCCATCCATCCAGACATCCATCCATCCATCCCTCCAGCCAGCCATCCATCCAGCCATCCAACCGTCCAGCCTTCCAGCCAGCCAACCATCCACCCATCCCGCCATCCAGCCAGCTATCTATCCAGCCATCCGTCCATCCAGCTATCCATTCAGCCATACATCAGCCATCCATCCATCCAGCCATCCATCCAGCCATTCATCCATCCACCCATTCCTCCAGCCAGCCATCCATCCAGCCATCCATCCATCCAGCCATCCATCCAGCCATCCATTCATCCATCCCTCCATCCAGCCATCCATCCAGCCATCCATCCAGCCATCCATTCAGCCATCCATCCATCCCTTCAGCCAGCCATCCATCAGACATCCATCCATCCAGCCATCCATCCAGCCATCCATCCATCCATCCATCCCTCCAGCCAGCAATTCCATCCAGCCATCCATCCATCCAGCCATCCATCCAGCCACCCATCCATCCATCCATCCCTCCAGCCAGCCATCCATCCAGCCATCCATCTATCCAGCCATCCATCCAGCCATCCATCCATCCATCCCTCCAGCCAGCCTTCCATCCATCCCTCCAGCCAGCCATCCGTCCATCCATCCATCCATCCATCCATCCATCCATCCATCCAGCCATCCATCCAGCCAGCCATCCAGCCATCCATCCATCCATCCATCCAGCCATCCATCCATCCATCCAGCCATCCATCCAGCCATCCATCCATACATCCAGCAAACCAGTCATCCATCCATCCAGCCAGCCATCCAGACATCCAGCCATCCACCCAGCCATCGATCCAGCCATCCATCCATCTTTCCATCCCTCCAGCCAGCCATCCATCCAGCCATCAATCCAACTAGCCATCCATCCAACCATCCACGCATCCATCACTCCAGCCAGCCATCCATCCAGCCATCCATCCATCCAGCCATCCATACAGCCATCCATCCATCCATCCCTCCAGCCAGCCATCCATCCAGCCATCCATCCATCCATCCCTCCAGCCAATCGTCCATCCAGCCATCCATCCATCCAGCCATCGATCCAGCCATCCATTCATCCATCAATTCCTCCGGCCAGCCATCCATCCAGCCATTCCTCCATCCAGACATCCATCCAGCCATCAATCGATCCCTCCAGCCAGCCATCCATCCAGCCATCCCTCCATCCATCCGTCCATCCATCCAGCCATCCATCCAGCCATCCATCCATGCAGACTTCCAGCCATCCAGCCATCCATCCACCAGCCATCCATCCATCCAGCCATCCATCCATCCAACCATCCAGCCATCCATCCAGCCATCCATCCATTAAGCCATCCATCCAGCCATCCATCCATCCATCCATCCCGCCAGCGAGTCATCCATCCAGCCATCCATCCATCCCTCCAGCCAGCCATTCATCCAGCCATCCATCCATCCAGCCATCCAGCCATCAATCCAGCCAACCATCCATCCCTCCAGCAAGCTATCCATCCAGCCATCCCTCCATCCAGCCATCCATCCAGCCATCCATGCATTCATCCATCCCTCCATCCAGCCATCCATCCAGCCAATCATCCATCCATCCATACCTCCAGCCAGCCATCCATCCATCCATCCATCCATCCAGCCATCCATCCAGCCATCCATCCCTCCAACCAGCCAGCCATTAAGCCATCCATCCATCCAGCCATCCAACCAGCCATCCGTCCATCCCTCCAGCCAGCCATCCATCCAGCAATCCCTCCATCCAGCCATCCATCCAGCCATCCATCCATCCATCCATCCATCCAGCCAGCCAACCATCCAGCTATCCCTCCATCCAGCCATCCACCCATCCATCCAGCCATCCATCCAGCCATCCATCCATCCATCCATCCCTCCAGCCAGCTATCCACCCAGCCACCCATCCATCCAGCCATCCATTCAGCCATCCATCCAGCCATCAATCCATCCAGCCATCCATCCAGCCATCCATCCATCCATTCCTACAGCCATCCATCGATCTAGCCATCCATTCAGCCATCCATCCATCCATCCATCCCTCCATCGATCCATCCCTCCAGCCAGCCATCCATCCAGCCATCCATTCGTCCATCCATCCATCCAACCTTCCATCCATCCATCCATCCCTCCAGCCAGCCATCCATCCAGCCATCCATCCATCCATCCCTCCAGCCAGCCATCCATCCAGCCATCCATCCTTCCAGCCATCCATCCTGCCATCCATCCATCCATCCATCGCTCCAGCCAGCCATCCATCCAGCCAGCCATCCAGCCATCCATCATTCAATCCATCCCTCCAGCCAGCCATGCATCCAGCCATCCTTCCATCCAGCCATCCATCCAGCCATCCATCCATGACTCCATCCCTCCAGCCAGCCATCCATCCAGCCTTCCATCCATCCATTACTCCAGCCAGCCATCCATCCAGCCTTCCATCCATCCAGCCATCCGTCCAGCCATCCATTAACCCATCCATTCCTCCAGCCAGCAATCCATCCAGCCATCCATCCATCCATCCATCCAGCCATCCATCCATCCATCCATCCCTCCAGCCAGCCATCCATCCAGCCATCCATCCATCCAGCCATCTCTCCAGACAGCCATCCATCCGGAAATCCATCCATCCAGCCATCCATCCAGCCACCCATGCATCCATCCATCCCTCCAGCCAGCCATCCATCCTGCCATCCATCTATCCAACCATCCATCCAGCCATCCATCCATCCATCCATCCCTCCAGCCAGCCATCCATCCAGCCATCCCTCCAGCCATCCATCCATCCAGCCATCCATCAATCCAGCCATCCATCCAGCCATCCATCGATCTAGCCATCCATTCAGCCATCCATCCATCCATTACTCCAGCCAGCCATCCATCCAGCCTTCCATCCATCCAGCCATCCGTCCAGCCATCCATTAATCCATCCATTCCTCCAGCCAGCAATCCATCCAGCCATCCATCCAGCCATCCATCCAGCCATTCATCCATCCATCCATCCCTCCAGCCAGCCATCCATCCAGCCATCCATCCATCCAGCCATCTCTCAAGACAGCCATCCATCCGGAAATCCATCCATCCAGCCATCCATCCAGCCACCCATGCATCCATCCATCCCTCCAGCCAGCCATCCATCCTGCCATCCATCTATCCAGCCATCCATCCAGCCATCTATCCATCCATCCCTCCAGCAAGCCTTCCATCCATCCCTCCAGCCAGCCATCCATCCAGCCATCCATCCATCCATCCATCCATCCATCCATCCATCCATCCATCCAGCCATCCATCCAGCCATCCATCCAGCCATCCATCCATCCATCCATCCATCCAGCCATCCATCCATTCATCCATCCATCCACCCAGCCATCCATCCAGCCATTCATCCATACATCCAGCCAACCAGTCATCCATCCATCCAGCCAGACATCAAGACATCAAGCCATCCATCCAGCCATCCATCCAGCCATCCATCCATCCTTCCATCCCTCCAGCCAGCCATCCATCCAGCCATCAATCCAACTAGCCATCCATCCAACCATCCACGCATACATCACTCCAGCCATCCATCCATCCATCCCTCCAGCCAATCGTCCATCCAGCCATCCATCCAACCAGCCATCCATCCAGCCATCCATCCATCCATCCTTCTCTCCAGCCAGCCATCCATCCAGCCATTCCTCCATCCAGACATCCATCCAGCTATCCATCCATCCCTCCAGCCAGCCATCCATCCAGCCATCCCTCCATCCATCCGTCCATCCATCCAGCCATCCATCCAGCCATCCATCCATCCAGACTTCCAGCCATCCAGCCATCCATCCATCCTGCCATCCATCCATCCAGCCATCCATCCATCCAACCATCCAGCCATCCATCCAGCCATCCATCCATTAAGCCATCCATCCAGCCATCCATCCATCCATCCATCCCGCCAGCGAGTCATCCATCCAGCCATCCATCCATCCAGCCATCCATCCAGCCATCCACCCATCCCTCCAGCCAGCCATTCATCCAGCCATCCATCCATCCAGCCATCCATCCAGCCATCCATCCATCCATCCATCCATCCCTCCAGCAAGCCATCCATCCAGCCATCCTGCCATCCAGCCATCAATCCAGTCAACCATCCATCCATCCGTCCCTCCAGCAAGCCATCCATCCAGCCATCCCTCCATCCAGCCATCCATCCAGCCATCCATGCATTCATCCATCTCTCCATCCAGCCAATCATCCAACCATCCATACCTCCAGCCAGCCATCCATCCATCCATCCTTCCATCCATCCAGCCATCCATCCAGCCATCCATCCAGCCATCCATCCCTCCAGCCAGCCAGCCATTAAGCCATCCATCCATCCAGCCATCCATCCAGCCATCCATCCATCGCTCCAGCCAGCCATCCATCCAGCAATCCCTCCATCCAGCCATCCATCCAGCCATCCATCCATCCATCCATCCAGCCAGCCAACCATCCAGCCATCCCTCCTTCCAGCCATCCACCCATCCATCCATCCCTCCAGCCAGCCATCCATCCAGCAATCCACCATCCAGCCATCCAACCAGTCATCCATCCATCAATCCATCCCTCCAGCCAGCCATCCATCCAGCCATCCATCCAAACCAGCCGTCCATCCAGCCATCCATCCATCCATGCATCCCTCCAGCCAGCCATCCATCCAGCCATCCATTCATCCATCCATCCCTCTAGCCAGCCAACCATCCAGCCATCCCTCCATCCAGCCATCCATCCATCCATCCCTCCAGCCAGCCATCCATCCAGCCATCCATCCATCCAGCCATCCATCCAGCCATCCATCCATCCATCCATCCCTCCAGCAAGCCATCCATCCAGCCATCCAGCCATCCAGCCATCAATCCAGTCAACCATCCATCCATCCATCCCTCCAGCAAGCCATCCATCCAGCCATCCCTCCATCCAGCCATCCATCCAGCCATCCATGCATTCATCCATCTCTCCATCCAGCCAATTATCCATCCATCCATACCTCCAGCCAGCCATCCATCCATCCATCCTTCCATCCATCCAGCCATCCATCCCTCCAGCCAGCCAGCCATTAAGCCATCCATCCATCCAGCCATTCATCCAGCCATCCATCCATCGCTCCAGCCAGCCATCCATCCAGCAATCCCTCCATCCAGCCATCCATCCAGCCATCCATCCATCTATCCATCCATCCAGCCAGCCAACCATCCAGCCATCCCTCCATCCAGCCATCCACCCATTCATCCATCCCTCCAGCCAGCCATCCATCCAGCAATCCATCCATCCAGCCATCCAACCAGTCATCCATCCATCAATCCATCCCTCCAGCCAGCCATCCAATCAGCCATCCATCCAAACCAGCCGTCCATCCTCCCATCCATGCATCCCTCCAGCCAGCCATCCATCCAGCCATCCATTCATCCATCCATCCCTCTAGCCAGCCAACCATCCAGCCATCCCTCCATCCAGCCATCCATCCATCCATCCCTCCAGCCAGCCATCCATCCAGCCATCCATGCATCCAGCCATCCATCCAGCCATCCATCCATCAATCCATCCATCCAGCCAACCATCCATACAGCCAGCCATCCATCCAGCCATCCATCCATCCCTCCAGCCAGCCAACCATCTAGCCAACCCTACATCCAGCCATCCCTCCATCCCTCCATCCAGCCATCCATCCATCCCTCCAGCCAGCCATCTATCCAGCCATCCATCCATCCAGCCATCCATCCAGCCATCCATCCATCAATCCATCCCTCCAGCCAGCCATCCATCCAGCCATCCATCCATCCAGCCGTCCATCCAACCATCCATCCATCCCTCCAGCCAGCTATCTTTCCAGCCATCCATCCATCCAGCCATCCATTCAGCCATCCATCCAGCCATCCATCCATCCATCTATCCATCCAGCCAGCCAACCATCCAGCCATCCCTCCATCCAGCCATCCACCCATCAATCCATCCCTCCAGCCAGCCATCCACCCAGCCATCCAACCATCCAGCCATCCATCCAGCCATCCATCCATCAATCCATCCCTCCAGCCAGCCGTCCATCCAGCCATCCATCCAAACCAGCCATCCATTCAGCCATCCATCCATCTATCCCTCCAGCCAGCCATCCATCCATCTATCCCTCCAGCCAGCCATCCATCCATCTATCCCTCCAGCCAGCCAACCATCCAGCCACACCTCCATCCAGCCATCCAACCATCCATCCCTCCAGCCAGCCATCCATCCAGCCATCCATCCATCCAGCCATCCATCCAGCCATCCATCCATCAATCCATCCCTCCAGCCATCCATCCATCCAGCCATCCATCCATCCATCCAGCCATCCATCCAGCCATCCATCCAGCCATCCATCCATCCAGCCGTCCATCCAGCCACCCATCCATCCCTCCAGCCAGCCATCCATCCAGCCATCCATCCATCCATCCATCCCTCCAGCCAGCCAACCATCCAGCCAACCCTACATCCAGCCATCCCTCCATCCAGCCATCCATCCATCCCTCCAGCCAGCCATCCATCCAGCCATCCATCTATCCAGCCATCCATCCAGCCATCCATCCATCAATCCATCCCTCCAGCCAGCCATCCATCCAGCCATCCATCCATCCAGCCGTCCATCCAACCATCCATCCATCCATCCATCCATCCCTCCAGCCAGCTATCCATCCAGCCATCCATCCATCCAGCCATCCATTCAGCCATCCATCCAGCCATCCATCCATCCAGCCATCAATCCAGCCATCCATCCATCCATCCATTCCTCCAGCCAGCCATCCATCCAGCCATCCATCCATCCAGCCATCCATCCAGACATCCATCCATCCTTCCCTCCAGCCAGCCATCCATCCAGCCATCCAACCGTCCAGCCTTCCAGCCAGCCAACCATCCAGCCATCCCTCCATCCAGCCATCCCTCCACCCAGCCATCCATCCATCCATCCATCCCTCCAGCCAGCCATCCATCCAGCCATCCATCCATCCAGCAACCCATCCAACCATTCATCCATCAGTCCATCCCTCCAGCCAGCCATCCATCCAGCCATCCATCTATCTAGCCATCCATCCAGCCATCCATCCATCCATCCATACCCCCAGCCAGCTATCTATCCAGCCATCCGTCCATCCAGCTATCCATTCAGCCATACATCCAGCCATCCATCCATCCAGCCATCCATCCAGCCATTCATCCATCCACCCATTCCTCCAGCCAGTCATCCATCCAGCCATCCATCCATCCAGCCATCCATCCAGCCATCCATCCATCCATCCCTCCAGCCAGCCATCCATCCGTCCAGCCATCCATCCATCCAGCCATCCATCCAGCCATGCATCCATCCAGACTTCTAGCCATCCAGCCATCCATCCATCCAGCCATCCATCCATCCAGCCATCCATCCATCCAACCATCCAGCCATCCATCCAGCCATCCATCCATTAAGCCATTCATCCAGCCAGCCATCCATCCATCCATCCCGCCAGCGAGTCATCCATCCAGCCATCCATCCATCCAGCCATCCATCCAGCCATCCATCCATCCCTCCAGCCAGCCATTCATCCAGCCATCCATCCATCCAGCCATCCATTCAGCCATCCATCCATCCATCCATCCATCCCTCCAGCAAGCCATACATCCAGCCATCCAGCCATCAATCCAGCCAACCATCCATCAGTCCATCCCTCCAGCAAGCCATCCATCCAGCCATCCCTCCATCCAGCCATCCATCCAGCCATCCATGCATTCATCCATCTCTCCATCCAGCCATCCATCCAGCCAATCATCCATCCATCAATACCTCCAGCCAGCCATCCATCCATCCATCCTTCCATCCATCCAGCCATCCATCCAGCCATCCATCCCTCCAGCCAGCCAGCCATTAAGCCATCCATCCATCCAGCCATCCATCCATCGCTCCAGCCAGCCATCCATCCAGCAATCCCTCCATCCAGCCATCCCTCCATCCAGCCATCCACCCATTCATCCATCCCTCCAGCCAGCCATCCATCCAGCAATCCATCCATCCAGCCATCCAAACAGTCATCCATCCATCAATCCATCCCTCCAGCCAGCCATCCATCCAGCCATCCATCCAAACCAGCCGTCCATCCAGCCATCCATCCATCCATGCATCCCTCCAGGCAGCCATCCATCCAGCCATCCATTCATCCATCCATCCCTATAGCCAGCCAACCATCCAGCCATCCCTCCAGCCAGGCATGCACCCAGCCATCCATCCATCCAGCCATCCATCCAGCCATCCATCCATCAATCCATCCCTCCAGCCAGCCGTCCATCCAGCCATCCATCCAAACCAGCCGTCCATCCAGCCATCCATCCATCCATGCATCCCTCCAGCCAGCCATCCATCCATCTATCCCTCCAGCCAGCCAACCATCCAGCCACACCTCCATCCAGCCATCCAACCATCCATCCCTCCAGCCAGCCATCCATCCAGCCATCCATCCATCCAGCCATCCATCCAGCCATCCATCCATCAATCCATCCCTCCAGCCAGCCATCCATCCAGCCATCCATCCATCCATCCGCCCATCCAGCCACCCATCAATCCCTCCAGCCAGCCATCCATCCAGCCATCCATCCATCCATCCATCCCTCCAGCCAGCCAACCATCCAGCCAACCCTACATCCAGCCATCCCTCCATCCAGCCATCCATCCATCCCTCCAGCCAGCCATCCATCCAGCCATCCAGCTATCCAGCCATCCATCCAGCCATCCATCCATCAATCCATCCCTCCAGCCAGCCATCCATCCAGCCATCCATCCATCCAGCCGTCCATCCAACCATCCATCCATCCATCCATCCATCCCTCCAGCCAGCTATCCATCCAGCCATCCATCCATCCAGCCATCCATTCAGCCATCCATCCAGCCATCCATCCATCCAGCCATCAATCCAGCCATCCATCCATCCATCCATTCCTCCAGCCAGCCATCCATCCAGCCATCCATCCATCCAGCCATCCATCCAGACATCCATCCATCCTTCCCTCCAGCCAGCCATCCATCCATCCATCCAACCGTCCAGCCTTCAAGCCAGCCAACCATCCAGCCATCCCTCCATCCAGCCATCCCTCCATCCAGCCATCCATCCATCCATCCATCCCTCCAGCCAGCCATCCATCCAGCCATCCATCCATCCAGCAACCCATCCAACCATTGATCCATCAATCCATCCCTCCAGCCAGCCATCCATCCAGCCATCCATCTATCTAGCCATCCATCCAGCCATCCATCCATCCATCCATACCCCCAGCCAGCTATCTATCCAGCCATCCGTCCATCCAGCTATCCATTCAGCCAACCATCCAGCCATCCCTCCATCCAGCCATCCATCCATCCATCCCTCCAGCCAGCCATCCATCCAGCCATCCATGCATCCAGCCATCCATCCAGCCATCCATCCATCAATCCATCCATCCAGCCAGCCATCCATACAGCCATCCATCCATCCAGCCGTCCATCCAGCCATCCATCCATCCCTCCAGCCAGCCATCCATCCAGCCATCCATCCATCCCTCCAGCCAGCCAACCATCTAGCCAACCCTACATCCAGCCATCCCTCCATCCCTCCATCCAGCCATCCATCCATCCCTCCAGCCAGCCATCTATCCAGCCATCCATCCATCCAGCCATCCATCCAGCCATCCATCCATCAATCCATCCATCCAGCCAGCCATCCATCCAGCCATCCATCCATCCACCGTCCATCCAACCATCCATCCATCCCTCCAGCCAGCTATCTTTCCAGCCATCCATCCATCCATTCAGCCATCCATCCAGCCATCCATCCATCCATCTATCCATCCAGCCAGCCAACCATCCAGCCATCCCTCCATCCAGCCATCCACCCATCAATCCATCCCTCCAGCCAGCCATCCACCCAGCCATCCATCCATCCAGCCATCCATCCAGCCATCCATCCATCAATCCATCCCTCCAGCCAGCCGTCCATCCAGCCATCCATCCAAACCAGCCGTCCATCCAGCCATCCATCCATCCATGCATCCCTCCAGCCAGCCATCCATCCATCTATCCCTCCAGCCAGCCAACCATCCAGCCACACCTCCATCCAGCCATCCAACCATCCATCCCTCCAGCCAGCCATCCATCCAGCCATCCATCCATCCAGCCATCCATCCAGCCATCCATCCATCAATCCATCCCTCCAGCCAGCCATCCATCCAGCCATCCATCCATCCAGCCATCCATCCAGCCATCCATCCATCAATCCATCCCTCCAGCCAGCCATCCATCCAGCCATCCATCCATCCATCCATCCCTCCAGCCAGCCAACCATCCAGCCAACCCTACATCCAGCCATCCCTCCATCCAGCCATCCATCCATCCCTCCAGCCAGCCATCCATCCAGCCATCCATCTATCCAGCCATCCATCCAGCCATCCATCCATCAATCCATCCCTCCAGCCAGCCATCCATCCAGCCATCCATCCATCCAGCCGTCCATCCAACCATCCATCCATCCATCCATCCATCCCTCCAACCAGCTATCCATCCAGCCATCCATCCATCCAGCCATCCATTCAGCCATCCATCCAGCCATCCATCCATCCAGCCTTCCATCCATCCAGCCATCCATCCAGACATCCATCCATCCTTCCCTCCAGCCAGCCATCCATCCAGCCATCCAACCGTCCAGCCTTCCAG
Source organism: Scyliorhinus torazame (assembly GCF_047496885.1). Lineage (NCBI taxonomy): Eukaryota > Metazoa > Chordata > Chondrichthyes > Carcharhiniformes > Scyliorhinidae > Scyliorhinus > Scyliorhinus torazame. The sequence continues at coordinate 287,220,211 of NC_092708.1, read as the reverse complement.
CCAGCCAACCATCCAGCCATCCCTCCATCCAGCCATCCCTCCATCCAGCCATCCATCCATCCATCCATCCCTCCAGCCAGCCATCCATCCAGCCATCCATCCATCCAGCAACCCATCCAACCATTCATCCATCAATCCATCCCTCCAGCCAGCCATCCATCCAGCCATCCATCTATCTAGCCATCCATCCAGCCATCCATCCATCCATCCATACCCCCAGCCAGCTATCTATCCAGCCATCCGTCCATCCAGCTATCCATTCAGCCATACATCCAGCCATCCATCCATCCAGCCATCCATCCAGCCATTCATCCATCCACCCATTCCTCCAGCCAGTCATCCATCCAGCCATCCATCCATCCAGCCATCCATCCAGCCATCCAACCGTCCAGCCTTCCAGCCAGCCAACCATCCAGCCATCCCTCCATCCAGCCATCCCTCCATCCAGCCATCCATCCATCCATCCATCCCTCCAGCCAGCCATCCATCCAGCCATCCATCCATCCAGCAACCCATCCAACCATTCATCCATCAATCCATCCCTCCAGCCAGCCATCCATCCAGCCATCCATCTATCTAGCCATCCATCCAGCCATCCATCCATCCATCCATACCCCCAGCCAGCTATCTATCCAGCCATCCGTCCATCCAGCTATCCATTCAGCCATACATCCAGCCATCCATCCATCCAGCCATCCATCCAGCCATTCATCCATCCACCCATTCCTCCAGCCAGTCATCCATCCAGCCATCCATCCATCCAGCCATCCATCCAGCCATCCATCCATCCATCCCTCCAGCCAGCCATCCATCCGTCCAGCCATCCATCCATCCAGCCATCCATCCAGCCATGCATCCACCCAGACTTCCAGCCATCCAGCCATCCATCCATCCAGCCATCCCTCCATCCAGCCATCCATCCATCCAACCATCCAGCCATCCATCCAGCCATCCATCCATTAAGCCATTCATCCAGCCATCCATCCATCCATCCATCCCGCCAGCGAGTCATCCATCCAGCCATCCATCCATCCAGCCATCCATCGAGCCATCCATCCATCCATGCATCCCTCCAAGCAGCCATCCATCCAGCCATCCATTCATCCATCCATCCCTCTAGCCAGCCAACCATCCAGCCATCCCTCCAGCCAGCCATCCACCCAGCCATCCATCCATCCAGCCATCCATCCAGCCATCCATCCATCAATCCATCCCTCCAGCCAGCCGTCCATCCAGCCATCCATCCAAACCAGCCGTCCATCCAGCCATCCATCCATCCATGCATCCCTCCAGCAATCCATCCATCCATCTATCCCTCCAGCCAGCCAACCATCCACCACACCTCCATCCAGCCATCCAACCATCCATCCCTCCAGCCAGCCATCCATCCAGCCATCCATCCATCCAGCCATCCATCCAGCCATCCATCCATCAATCCATCCCTCCAGCCAGCCATCCATCCAGCCATCCATCCATCCAGCCATCCATCCAGCCATCCATCCATCAATCCATCCCTCCAGCCAGCCATCCATCCAGCCATCCATCCATCCATCCATCCCTCCAGCCAGCCAACCATCCAGCCAACCCTACATCCAGCCATCCCTCCATCCAGCCATCCATCCATCCCTCCAGCCAGCCATCCATCCAGCCATCCATCTATCCAGCCATCCATCCAGCCATCCATCCATCAATCCATCCCTCCAGCCAGCCATCCATCCAGCCATCCATCCATCCAGCCGTCCATTCAACCATCCATCCATCCATCCATCCATCCCTCCAGCCAGCTATCCATCCAGCCATCCATCCATCCAGCCATCCATTCAGCCATCCATCCAGCCATCCATCCATCCAGCCATCAATCCAGCCATCCATCCATCCATCCATTCCTCCAGCCAGCCATCCATCCAGCCATCCATCCATCCAGCCATCCATCCAGACATCCATCCATCCTTCCCTCCAGCCAGCCATCCATCCAGCCATCCAACCGTCCAGCCTTCCAGCCAGCCAACCATCCAGCCATCGCTCCATCCAGCCATCCCTCCATCCAGCCATCCATCCATCCATCCATCCCTCCAGCCAGCCATCCATCCAGCCATCCATCCATCCAGCAACCCATCCAACCATTCATCCATCAATCCATCCCTCCAGCCAGCCATCCATCCAGCCATCCATCTATCTAGCCATCCATCCAGCCATCCATCCATCCATCCATACCCCCAGCCAGCTATCTATCCAGCCAACCGTCCATCCAGCTATCCATTCAGCCATACATCCAGCCATCCATCCATCCAGCCATCCATCCAGCCATTCATCCATCCACCCATTCCTCCAGCCAGTCATCCATCCAGCCATCCATCCATCCAGCCATCCATCCAGCCATCCAACCGTCCAGCCTTCCAGCCAGCCAACCATCCAGCCATCCCTCCATCCAGCCATCCCTCCATCCAGCCATCCATCCATCCATCCATCCCTCCAGCCAGCCATCCATCCAGCCATCCATCCATCCAGCAACCCATCCAACCATTCATCCATCAATCCATCCCTCCAGCCAGCCATCCATCCAGCCATCCATCTATCTAGCCATCCATCCAGCCATCCATCCATCCATCCATACCCCCAGCCAGCTATCTATCCAGCCATCCGTCCATCCAGCTATCCATTCAGCCATACATCCAGCCATCCATCCATCCAGCCATCCATCCAGCCATTCATCCATCCACCCATTCCTCCAGCCAGTCATCCATCCAGCCATCCATCCATCCAGCCATCCATCCAGCCATCCATCCATCCATCCCTCCAGCCAGCCATCCATCCGTCCAGCCATCCATCCATCCAGCCATCCATCCAGCCATGCATCCATCCAGACTTCCAGCCATCCAGCCATCCATCCATCCAGCCATCCCTCCATCCAGCCATCCATCCATCCAACCATCCAGCCATCCATCCAGCCATCCATCCATTAAGCCAATCATCCAGCCATCCATCCATCCATCCATCCCGCCAGCGAGTCATCCATCCAGCCATCCATCCATCCAGCCAACCATCCATCAGTCCATCCCTCCAGCAAGCCATCCATCCAGCCATCCCTCCATCCAGCCATCCATCCAGCCATCCATGCATTCATCCATCTCTCCATCCAGCCATCGATCCAGCCAATCATCCATCCATCAATACCTCCAGCCAGCCATCCATCCATCCATCCTTCCATCCATCCAGCCATCCATCCAGCCATCCATCCCTCCAGCCAGCCAGCCATTAAGCCATCCATCCATCCAGCCATCCATCCAGCCATCCAACCATCGCTCCAGCCAGCCATCCATCCAGCAATCCCTCCATCCAGCCATCCCTCCATCCAGCCATCCACCCATTCATCCATCCCTCCAGCCAGCCATCCATCCAGCAATCCATCCATCCAGCCATCCAAACAGTCATCCATCCATCAATCCATCCCTCCAGCCAGCCATCCATCCGGCCATCCATCCAAACCAGCCGTCCATCCAGCCATCCATCCATCCATGCATCCCTCCAGGCAGCCATCCATCCAGCCATCCATTCATCCATCCATCCCTCTAGCCAGCCAACCATCCAGCCATCCCTCCAGCCAGCCATCCACCCAGCCATCCATCCATCCAGCCATCCATCCAGCCATCCATCCATCAATCCATCCCTCCAGCCAGCCGTCCATCCAGCCATCCATCCAAACCAGCCGTCCATCCAGCCATCCATCCATGCATCCCTCCAGCAATCCATCCATCCATCTATCCCTCCAGCCAGCCAACCATCCACCACACCTCCATCCAGCCATCCAACCATCCATCCCTCCAGCCAGCCATCCATCCAGCCATCCATCCATCCAGCCATCCATCCAGCCATCCATCCATCAATCCATCCCTCCAGCCAGCCATCCATCCAGCCATCCATCCATCCAGCCGTCCATCCAGCCACCCATCCATCCCTCCAGCCAGCCATCCATCCAGCCATCCATCCATCCATCCATCCCTCCAGCCAGCCAACCATCCAGCCAACCCTACATCCAGCCATCCCTCCATCCAGCCATCCATCCATCCCTCCAGCCAGCCATCCATCCAGCCATCCATCTATCCAGCCATCCATCCAGCCATCCATCCATCAATCCATCCCTCCAGCCAGCCATCCATCCAGCCATCCATCCATCCAGCCGTCCATCCAACCATCCATCCATCCATCCATCCATCCCTCCAGCCAGCTATCCATCCAGCCATCCATCCATCCAGCCATCCATTCAGCCATCCATCCAGCCATCCATCCATCCAGCCATCAATCCAGCCATCCATCCATCCATCCATTCCTCCAGCCAGCCATCCATCCAGCCATCCATCCATCCAGCCATCCATCCAGACATCCATCCATCCTTCCCTCCAGCCAGCCATCCATCCAGCCATCCAACCGTCCAGCCTTCCAGCCAGCCAACCATCCAGCCATCCCTCCATCCAGCCATCCCTCCATCCAGCCATCCATCCATCCATCCATCCCTCCAGCCAGCCATCCATCCAGCCATCCATCCATCCAGCAACCCATCCAACCATTGATCCATCAATCCATCCCTCCAGCCAGCCATCCATCCAGCCATCCATCTATCTAGCCATCCATCCAGCCATCCATCCATCCATCCATACCCCCAGCCAGCTATCTATCCAGCCATCCGTCCATCCAGCTATCCATTCAGCCATACATCCAGCCATCCATCCATCCAGCCATCCATCCAGCCATTCATCCATCCACCCATTCCTCCAGCCAGTCATCCATCCAGCCATCCATCCATCCAGCCATCCATCAAGCCATCCATCCATCCATCCCTCCAGCCAGCCATCCATCCGTCCAGCCATCCATCCATCCAGCCATCCATCCAGCCATGCATCCATCCAGACTTCCAGCCATCCAGCCATCCATCCATCCAGCCATCCATCCATCCAGCCATCCATCCATCCAACCATCCAGCAATCCATCCAGCCATCCATCCATTAAGCCATTCATCCAGCCATCCATCCATCCATCCATCCCGCCAGCGAGTCATCCATCCAGCCATCCATCCATCCAGCCATCCATCCAGCCATCCATCCATCCCTCCAGCCAGCCATTCATCCAGCCATCCATCCATCCAGCCATCCATCCAGCCATCCATCCATCCACCCATCCATCCCTCCAGAAAGCCATACATCCAGCCATCCAGCCATCAATCCAGCCAACCATCCATCCGTCCATCCCTCCAGCAAGCCATCCATCCAGCCATCCCTCCATCCAGCCATCCATCCAGCCATCCATGCATTCATCCATCTCTCCATCCAGCCATCCATCCAGCCAATCATCCATCCATCAATACCTCCAGCCAGCCATCCATCCATCCATCCTTCCATCCATCCAGCCATCCATCCAGCCATCCATCCCTCCAGCCAGCCAGCCATTAAGCCATCCATCCATCCAGCCATCCATCCAGCCATCCATCCATCGCTCCAGCCAGCCATCCATCCAGCAATCCCTCCATCCAGCCATCCCTCCATCCAGCCATCCACCCATTCATCCATCCCTCCAGCCAGCCATCCATCCAGCAATCCATCCATCCAGCCATCCAAACAGTCATCCATCCATCAATCCATCCCTCCAGCCGGCCATCCATCCAGCCACCCATCCAAACCAGCCGTCCATCCAGCCATCCATCCATCCATGCATCCCTCCAGGCAGCCATCCATCCAGCCATCCATTCATCCATCCATCCCTCTAGCCAGCCAACCATCCAGCCATCCCTCCATCCAGCCATCCATCCATCCATCCCTCCAGCCAGCCAACCATCCAGCCATCCATCCATCCAGCCATCCATCCAGCCATCCATCAATCAATCCATCCCTCCAGCCAGCCATCCATACAGCCATCCATCCATCCAGCCGTCCATCCAGCCATCCATCCATCCCTCCAGCCAGCCATCCATCCAGCCATCCATCCATCCCTCCAGCCAGCCAACCATCTAGCCAACCCTACATCCAGCCATCCCTCCATCCCTCCATCCAGCCATCCATCCATCCCTCCATCCAGCCATCTATCCAGCCATCCATCCATCCAGCCATCCATCCAGCCATCCATCCATCAATCCATCCCTCCAGCCAGCCATCCATCCAGCCATCCATCCATCCAGCCGTCCATCCAACCATCCATCCATCCATCCATCCCTCCAGCCAGCTATCTTTCCAGCCATCCATCCATCCAGCCATCCATTCAGCCATCCATCCAGCCATCCATCCATCCATCGATCCATCCAGCCAGCCAACCATCCAGCCATCCCTCCATCCAGCCATCCACCCATCAATCCATCCCTCCAGCCAGCCATCCACCCAGCCATCCATCCAAACCAGCCGTCCATCCAGCCATCCATCCATCCATGCATCCCTCCAGCCAGCCATCCATCCATCCATCCCTCCAGCCAGCCAACCATCCAGCCACACCTCCATCCAGCCATCCAACCATCCATCCCTCCAGCCAGCCATTCATCCAGCCATCCATCCATCCAGCCATCCATCCAGCCATCCATCCATCAATCCATCCCTCCAGCCAACCATCCATCCAGCCATCCATCCATCCAGCCGTCCATCCAGCCACCCATCCATCCCTCCAGCCAGCCATCCATCCAGCCATCCATCCATCCATCCATCCCTCCAGCCAGCCAACCATCCAGCCAACCCTACATCCAGCCATCCCTCCATCCAGCCATCCATCCATCCCTCCAGCCAGCCATCCATCCAGCCATCCATCCATCCAGCCATCCATCCAGCCATCCATCCATCAATACATCCCTCCAGCCAGCCATCCATCCAGCCATCCATCCATCCAGCCGTCCATCCAACCATCCATCCATCCATCCATCCATCCCTCCAGCCAGCTATCCATCCAGCCACCCATCCATCCAGCCATCCATTCAGCCATCCATCCAGCCATCCATCCATCCAGCCATCAATCCAGCCATCCATCCATCCATCCATTCCTCCAGCCAGCCATCCATCCAGCCATCCACCCATCCAGCCATCCATCCAGACATCCATCCATCCTTCCCTCCAGCCAGCCATCCATCCAGCCATCCAACCGTCCAGCATTCCAGCCAGCCAACCATCCAGCCATCCCTCCATCCAGCCATCCCTCCATCCAGCCATCCATCCATCCATCCCTCCAGCCAGCCATCCATCCAGCCATCCATCCATCCAGCAACCCATCCAGCCATTCATCCATCAATCCATCCCTCTGGCCAGCCATCCATCCAGCCATCCATCTATCCAGCCATCCATCCAGCCATCCATCCATCCATCCATCCCCCCAGCCAGCTATCTATCCAGCCATCCGTCCATCCAGCTATCCATTCAGCCATACATCCAGCCATGCATCCATCCAGCCATCCATCCAGCCATTCATCCATCCACCCATTCCTCCAGCCAGCCATCCATCCAGCCATCCATCCATCTAGCCATCCATCCAGCCATCCATCCATCCATCCCTCCAGCCAGCCATCCATCCGTCCAGCCATCCATCCATCCAGCCATCCATCCAGCCATCCATCCATCCAGACTTCCAGCCATCCAGCCATCCATCCATCCAGCCATCCATCCATCCAGCCATCCATCCATCCAACCATCCAGCCATCCATCCAGCCATCCATCCATTAAGCCATCCATCCAGCCATCCATCCATTCATCCATCCCGCCAGCGAGTCATCCATCCAGCCACCCATCCTTCCAGCCATCCATCCAGCCATCCATCCATCCCTCCAGCCAGCCTTTCATCCAGCCATCCATCCATCCAGCGATCCATTCAGCCATCCAGCCATCCATCCCTCCAGCAAGCCATCCATCCAGCCATCCAGCCATCAATCCAGCCAACCATCCATCCATCCATCCATCCCTCCAGCAAGCCATCCATCCAACCATCCCTCCATCCACCCATCCATCCAGCCATCCATGCATTAATCCATCTCTCCATCCAGCCATCCATCCAGCATATCATCCATCCATTCATACCTCCAGCCAGCCATCCATCCATCCATCCATCCAGCCATCCATCCAGCCATCCATCCCTCCAGCCAGCCAGCCATTAAGCCATCCATCCATCCAGCCATCCATCCAGCCATCCATCCATCCCTCCAGCCAGCCATCCATCCAGCAATCCCTCCATCCAGCCATCCATCCAGCCATCCATCCATCCATCCATCCATCCAGCCAGCCAACCATCCAGCCATCCCTCCATCCAGCCATCCACCCATCCATCCATCCCTCCAGCCAGCCATCCATCCAGCCATCCATCCAAACCAGCCGTCCATCCAGCCATCCATCCATCCATGCATCCCTCCAGCCAGCCATCCATCCAGCCATCCATCCATCCATCCATCCCTCTAGCCAGCCAACCATCCAGCCATCCCTCCATCCAGCCATCCATCCATTCATCCCTCCAGCCAGCCATCCATCCAGCCATCCATCCATCCAGCCATCCATCCAGCCATCCATCCATCAATCCATCCCTCCAGCCAGCCATCCATCCAGCCATCCATCCATCCAGCCGTCCATCCAGCCATCCATCCATCCCTCCAGCCAGCCATCCATCTAGCCATCCATCCATCCCTCCAGCCAGCCAACCATCTAGCCAACCCTACATCCAGCCATCCCTCCATCCCTCCATCCAGCCATCTATCCATCCCTCCAGCCAGCCATGCATCCAGCCATCCATCCATCAAGCCATCCATCCAGCCATCCATCCATCAATCCATCCCTCCAGCCATCCATCCATCCAGCCATCCATCCATCCAGCCGTCCATCCAACCATCCATCCATCCATCCCTCCAGCCAGCTATCCATCCAGCCAGCGATCCATCCAGCCATCCATTCAGCCATCCATCCAGCCATCCATCCATCCAGCCATCAATCCAGCCATCCATCCATCCATTCATTCCTCCAGCCAGCCATCCATCCAGCCTTCCAATCATCCAGCCATCCTTCCAGCCATCGATCCATCCATCCCTCCAGACAGCCAGCCATCCAGCCATCCAAACGTCCAGCCAACCAGCCAGCCAACCATCCAGCCATCCCTCCATCCAGCCATCCATCCATCCATCCATCCCTCCAGCCAGCCATCCATCCAGCCATCCATCCATCCAGCAACCCATCCAGCCATCCATCCATCAATCCATCCCTCTAGCCAGCCATCCATCCAGCCATCCATCCATCCAGCCATCCATCCAGCCATCCATCCATCCATCCATCACTCCAGCCAGCTATCTTTCCAGCCATCCATCCATCCAGCCATCCATTCAGCCATCCATCCAGCCTTCCATCCATCCATCCATCCATCCAGCCAGCCAAAAATCCAGCCATCCCTCCATCCAGCCATCCACCCATCAATCCATCCCTCCAGCCAGCCATCCAACCAGCCATCCATCCATCCAGCCATCCATCCAGCCATCCATCCATCAATCCATCCCTCCAGCCAGCCGTCCATGCAGCCATCCATCCAAACCAGCCGTCCATAAAGCCATCCATCCATCCCTCCAGCCAGCCAACCATCCAGCCACACCTCCATCCAGCCATCCAACCATCCATCCCTCCAGCCAGCCATCCATCCAGCCATCCATCCATCCAGCCATCCATCCAGCCATCCATCCATCAATCCATCCCTCCAGCCAGCCAGCCATCCAGCCATCCATCCATCCAGCCGTCCATCCAGCCACCCATCCATTCCTCCAGCCAGCCATCCATCCAGCCATCCATCCATCCATCCATCCCTCCAGCCAGCCAACCATCCAGCCAACCCTACATCCAGCCATCCCTCCATCCAGCCATCCATCCATCCCTCCAGCCACCCATCCATCCAGCCATCCATCCGTCCAGCCATCCATCCAGCCATCCATCCATCAATCCATCCCTCCAGCCAGCCTTCCATCCAGCCATCCATCCATCCAGCCGTCCATCCAACCATCCATCCATCCATCCATCCCTCCAGCCAGCTATCCATCCAGCCATCCATCCATCCAGCCATCCATTCAGCCATCCATCCAGCCATCCATCCATCCAGCCATCAATCCAGCCATCTATTCATCCATCCATTCCTCCAGCCAGCCATCCATCCAGCCATCCATCCATCCAGCCATCCATCCAGACATCCATCCATCCTTCCCACCAGCCAGCCATCCATCCAGCCATCCAACCGTCCAGCCTTCCAGCCAGCCAACCATCCAGCCATCCCTCCATCCAGCCATCCCTCCATCCAGCCTTCCATCCATCCATCCATCCATCCAGCCAGCCAACCATCCAGACATCCCTCCATCCAGCCATCCACCCATCCATCCATCCCTCCAGCCAGCCATCCATCCAGCAATCCATCCATCCAGCCATCCAAACAGTCATCCATCCATCAATCCAACCCTCCAGCCAGCCATCCATCCAGCCATCCATCCAAACCAGCCGTCCATCCAGCCATCCATCCATCCATGCATCCCTCCAGCCAGCCATCCATCCAGCCATCCATTCATCCATCCATCCCTCTATCCAGCCAACCATCCAGCCATCCCTCCATCCAGCCATCCATCCATCCATCCCTCCAGCCAGCCATCCATCCAGCCATCAATCCATCCAGCCATCCATCCAACCTTCCATCCATTAATCCATCCCTCCAGCCAGCCATCCATCCAGCCATCCATCCATCCAGCCGTCCATTCAGCCATCCATCCATCCCTCCAGCCAGCCATCCATCCAGCCAGCTATCCATCCAGCCATCCATCCATCCAGCCATCCATTCAGCCATCCATCCAGCCATCCATCCATCCAGCCATCAATCCAGCCATCCATTCATCCATCCATTCCTCCAGCCAGCCATCCATCCAGCCATCCATCCATCCAGCCATCCATCCAGACATCCATCCATCCTTCCCTCCAGCCAGCCATCCATCCAGCCATCCAACCGTCCAGCCTTCCAGCCAGCCAACCATCCAGCCAACCCTCCATCCAGCCATCCCTCCATCCAGCCATCCATCCATCCATCCATCCATCCAGCCAGCCAGCCAACCATCCAGCCATCCCTCCATCCAGCCATCCACCCATCCATCCATCCCTACAGCCAGCCATCCATCCAGCAATCCATCCATCCAGCCATCCAAACAGTCATCCATCCATCAATCCATCCCTCCAGCCAGCCATCCATCCAGCCATCCATCCAAACCAGCCGTCCATCCAGCCATCAATCCAGCCATCCATCCATCCATTCATTCCTCCAGCCAGCCATCCATCCAGCCATCCAATCATCCAGCCATCCTTCCAGCCATCGATCCATCCATCCCTCCAGACAGCCAGCCATCCAGCCATCCAAACGTCCAGCCAACCAGCCAGCCAACCATCCAGCCATCCCTCCATCCAGCCATCCATCCATCCATCCATCCCTCCAGCCAGCCATCCATCCAGCCATCCATCCATCCAGCAACCCATCCAGCCATCCATCCATCAATCCATCCCTCTAGCCAGCCATCCATCCAGCCATCCATCCATCCAGCCATCCATCCAGCCATCCATCCATCCATCCATCACTCCAGCCAGCTATCTTTCCAGCCATCCATCCATCCAGCCATCCATTCAGCCATCCATCCAGCCTTCCATCCATCCATCCATCCATCCAGCCAGCCAAAAATCCAGCCATCCCTCCATCCAGCCATCCACCCATCAATCCATCCCTCCAGCCAGCCATCCATCCAGCCATCCATCCATCCAGCCATCCATCCAGCCATCCATCCATCAATCCATCCCTCCAGCCAGCCGTCCATGCAGCCATCCATCCAAACCAGCCGTCCATAAAGCCATCCATCCATCCCTCCAGCCAGCCAACCATCCAGCCACACCTCCATCCAGCCATCCAACCATCCATCCCTCCAGCCAGCCATCCATCCAGCCATCCATCCATCCAGCCATCCATCCAGCCATCCATCCATCAATCCATCCCTCCAGCCAGCCATCCATCCAGCCATCCATCCATCCAGCCGTCCATCCAGCCACCCATCCATTCCTCCAGCCAGCCATCCATCCAGCCATCCATCCATCCATCCATCCCTCCAGCCAGCCAACCATCCAGCCAACCCTACATCCAGCCATCCCTCCATCCAGCCATCCATCCATCCCTCCAGCCACCCATCCATCCAGCCATCCATCCGTCCAGCCATCCATCCAGCCATCCATCCATCAATCCATCCCTCCAGCCAGCCTTCCATCCAGCCATCCATCCATCCAGCCGTCCATCCAACCATCCATCCATCCATCCATCCCTCCAGCCAGCTATCCATCCAGCCATCCATCCATCCAGCCATCCATTCAGCCATCCATCCAGCCATCCATCCATCCAGCCATCAATCCAGCCATCTATTCATCCATCCATTCCTCCAGCCAGCCATCCATCCAGCCATCCATCCATCCAGCCATCCATCCAGACATCCATCCATCCTTCCCACCAGCCAGCCATCCATCCAGCCATCCAACCGTCCAGCCTTCCAGCCAGCCAACCATCCAGCCATCCCTCCATCCAGCCATCCCTCCATCCAGCCTTCCATCCATCCATCCATCCATCCATCCAGCCAGCCAACCATCCAGACATCCCTCCATCCAGCCATCCACCCATCCATCCATCCCTCCAGCCAGCCATCCATCCAGCAATCCATCCATCCAGCCATCCAAACAGTCATCCATCCATCAATCCAACCCTCCAGCCAGCCATCCATCCAGCCATCCATCCAAACCAGCCGTCCATCCAGCCATCCATCCATCCATGCATCCCTCCAGCCAGCCATCCATCCAGCCATCCATTCATCCATCCATCCCTCTATCCAGCCAACCATCCAGCCATCCCTCCATCCAGCCATCCATCCATCCATCCCTCCAGCCAGCCATCCATCCAGCCATCAATCCATCCAGCCATCCATCCAACCTTCCATCCATTAATCCATCCCTCCAGCCAGCCATCCATCCAGCCATCCATCCATCCAGCCGTCCATTCAGCCATCCATCCATCCCTCCAGCCAGCCATCCATCCAGCCAGCTATCCATCCAGCCATCCATCCATCCAGCCATCCATTCAGCCATCCATCCAGCCATCCATCCATCCAGCCATCAATCCAGCCATCCATTCATCCATCCATTCCTCCAGCCAGCCATCCATCCAGCCATCCATCCATCCAGCCATCCATCCAGACATCCATCCATCCTTCCCTCCAGCCAGCCATCCATCCAGCCATCCAACCGTCCAGCCTTCCAGCCAGCCAACCATCCAGCCAACCCTCCATCCAGCCATCCCACCATCCAGCCATCCATCCATCCATCCATCCATCCAGCCAGCCAGCCAACCATCCAGCCATCCCTCCATCCAGCCATCCACCCATCCATCCATCCCTCCAGCCAGCCATCCATCCAGCAATCCATCCATCCAGCCATCCAAACAGTCATCCATCCATCAATCCATCCCTCCAGCCAGCCATCCATCCAGCCATCCATCCAAACCAGCCGTCCATCCAGCCATCCATCCATCCATGCATCCCTCCAGCCAGCCATCCATCCAGCCATCCATTCATCCATCCATCCCTCTAGCCAGCCAACCATCCAGCCATCCCTCCATCCAGCCATCCATCCATCCATCCCTCCAGCCAGCCATCCATCCAGCCATCAATCCATCCAGCCATCCATCCAACCTTCCATCCATTAATCCATCCCTCCAGCCAGCCATCCATCCAGCCATCCATCCATCCAGCCGTCCATTCAGCCATCCATCCATCCCTCCAGCCAGCCATCCATCCAGCCATCCATCCATCCCTCCAGCCATCCAACCATCTAGCCAACCCTACATCCAGCCATCCCTCCATCCCTCCATCCAGCCATCCATCCATCCCTCCAGCCAGCCATCCATCCAGCCATTCATTCATCCAGCCATCCATCCAGCCATCCATCAATCCATCCCTCCAGCCAGCCATCCATCCAGCCATCCATCCATCCAGCCGTCCATCCAACCATCCATCCATCCATCCATCCCTCCAGCCAGCTATCCATCCAGCCAGCCATCCATCCAGCCATCCATTCAGCCATCCATCCAGCCATCCATCCATCCAGCCATCAATCCAGCCATCCATCCATCCATCCATTCCTCCAGCCATCCATCCATCCATCCAGCCATCCATCCATCAATCCATCCCTCCAGCCAGCCATCCATCCAGCCATCCATCCATCCAGCCGTCCATCCAGCCACCCATCCATTCCTCCAGCCAGCCATCCATCCAGCCATCCATCCATCCATCCATCCCTCCAGCCAGCCAACCATCCAGCCAACCCTACATCCAGCCATCCCTCCATCCAGCCATCCATCCATCCCTCCAGCCACCCATCCATCCAGCCATCCATCCGTCCAGCCATCCATCCAGCCATCCATCCATCAATCCATCCCTCCAGCCAGCCTTCCATCCAGCCATCCATCCATCCAGCCGTCCATCCAACCATCCATCCATCCATCCATCCCTCCAGCCAGCTATCCATCCAGCCATCCATCCATCCAGCCATCCATTCAGCCATCCATCCAGCCATCCATCCATCCAGCCATAAATCCAGCCATCTATTCATCCATCCATTCCTCCAGCCAGCCATCCATCCAGCCATCCATCCATCCAGCCATCCATCCAGACATCCATCCATCCTTCCCACCAGCCAGCCATCCATCCAGCCATCCAACCGTCCAGCCTTCCAGCCAGCCAACCATCCAGCCATCCCTCCATCCAGCCATCCCTCCATCCAGCCTTCCATCCATCCATCCATCCATCCATCCAGCCAGCCAACCATCCAGACATCCCTCCATCCAGCCATCCACCCATCCATCCATCCCTCCAGCCAGCCATCCATCCAGCAATCCATCCATCCAGCCATCCAAACAGTCATCCATCCATCAATCCAACCCTCCAGCCAGCCATCCATCCAGCCATCCATCCAAACCAGCCGTCCATCCAGCCATCCATCCATCCATGCATCCCTCCAGCCAGCCATCCATCCAGCCATCCATTCATCCATCCATCCCTCTATCCAGCCAACCATCCAGCCATCCCTCCATCCAGCCATCCATCCATCCATCCCTCCAGCCAGCCATCCATCCAGCCATCAATCCATCCAGCCATCCATCCAACCTTCCATCCATTAATCCATCCCTCCAGCCAGCCATCCATCCAGCCATCCATCCATCCAGCCGTCCATTCAGCCATCCATCCATCCCTCCAGCCAGCCATCCATCCAGCCAGCTATCCATCCAGCCATCCATCCATCCAGCCATCCATTCAGCCATCCATCCAGCCATCCATCCATCCAGCCATCAATCCAGCCATCCATTCATCCATCCATTCCTCCAGCCAGCCATCCATCCAGCCATCCATCCATCCAGCCATCCATCCAGACATCCATCCATCCTTCCCTCCAGCCAGCCATCCATCCAGCCATGCAACCGTCCAGCCTTCCAGCCAGCCAACCATCCAGCCAACCCTCCATCCAGCCATCCCTCCATCCAGCCATCCATCCATCCATCCATCCATCCAGCCAGCCAGCCAACCATCCAGCCATCCCTCCATCCAGCCATCCACCCATCCATCCATCCCTCCAGCCAGCCATCCATCCAGCAATCCATCCATCCAGCCATCCAAACAGTCATCCATCCATCAATCCATCCCTCCAGCCAGCCATCCATCCAGCCATCCATCCAAACCAGCCGTCCATCCAGCCATCCATCCATCCATGCATCCCTCCAGCCAGCCATCCATCCAGCCATCCATTCATCCATCCATCCCTCTAGCCAGCCAACCATCCAGCCATCCCTCCATCCAGCCATCCATCCATCCATCCCTCCAGCCAGCCATCCATCCAGCCATCAATCCATCCAGCCATCCATCCAACCTTCCATCCATTAATCCATCCCTCCAGCCAGCCATCCATCCAGCCATCCATCCATCCAGCCGTCCATTCAGCCATCCATCCATCCCTCCAGCCAGCCATCCATCCAGCCATCCATCCATCCCTCCAGCCATCCAACCATCTAGCCAACCCTACATCCAGCCATCCCTCCATCCAGCCATCCATCCATCCCTCCAGCCAGCCATCCATCCAGCCATTCATTCATCCAGCCATCCATCCAGCCATCCATCAATCCATCCCTCCAGCCAGCCATCCATCCAGCCATCCATCCATCCAGCCGTCCATCCAACCATCCATCCATCCATCCATCCCTCCAGCCAGCTATCCATCCAGCCAGCCATCCATCCAGCCATCCATTCAGCCATCCATCCAGCCATCCATCCATCCAGCCATCAATCCAGCCATCCATCCATCCATCCATTCCTCCAGCCATCCATCCATCCATCCCTCCAGCAAGCCACCCATCCAGCCATCCAACCGTTCAGCCAACCAGCCAGACAACCATCCAGCCATCCCTCCATCCAGCCATCCATCCGTCCATCCATCCCTCCAGCCAGCCATCCATCCAGCCATCCATCCATCCAGCAACCCATCCAGCCATCCATCCATCAATCCATCCCTCCAGCCAGCCATCCATCCAGCCATCCATCCATCCAGCCATCCATCCAGCCATCCATCCATCCATCCATCCCTCCAGCCAGATATCTTTCCAGCCATCCATCCATCCAGCCATCCATTCAGTCATCCATCCAGCCATCCATCCATCCATCCATCCATCCATCCAGCCAGCCAACCATCCAGCCATCCCTCCATCCAGCCATCCACCCATCAATCCATCCCTCCAGCCAGCCATCCACCCAGCCATCCATCCATCCAGCCATCCATCCAGCCATCCACCCATCCATCCATCCCTCCAGCCAGCCATCCATCCAGCAATCCATCCATCCAGCCATCCAAACAGTCATCCATCCATCAATCCATCCCTCCAGCCAGCCATCCATCCAGCCATCCATCCAAACCAGCCGTCCATCCAGCCATCCATCCATCCATGCATCCCTCCAGCCAGCCATCCATCCAGCCATCCATTCATCCATCCATCCCTCTAGCCAGCCAACCATCCAGCCATCCCTCCATCCAGCCATCCATCCATCCATCCCTCCAGCCAGCCATCCATCCAGCCATCAATCCATCCAGCCATCCATCCAACCTTCCATCCATTAATCCATCCCTCCAGCCAGCCATCCATCCAGCCATCCATCCATCCAGCCGTCCATTCAGCCATCCATCCATCCCTCCAGCCAGCCATCCATCCAGCCATCCATCCATCCCTCCAGCCATCCAACCATCTAGCCAACCCTACATCCAGCCATCCCTCCATCCCTCCATCCAGCCATCCATCCATCCCTCCAGCCAGCCATCCATCCAGCCATTCATTCATCCAGCCATCCATCCAGCCATCCATCAATCCATCCCTCCAGCCAGCCATCCATCCAGCCATCCATCCATCCAGCCGTCCATCCAACCATCCATCCATCCATCCATCCCTCCAGCCAGCTATCCATCCAGCCAGCCATCCATCCAGCCATCCATTCAGCCATCCATCCAGCCATCCATCCATCCAGCCATCAATCCAGCCATCCATCCATCCATCCATTCCTCCAGCCATCCATCCATCCATCCAGCCATCCATCCATCAATCCATCCCTCCAGCCAGCCATCCATCCAGCCATCCATCCATCCAGCCGTCCATCCAGCCACCCATCCATTCCTCCAGCCAGCCATCCATCCAGCCATCCATCCATCCATCCATCCCTCCAGCCAGCCAACCATCCAGCCAACCCTACATCCAGCCATCCCTCCATCCAGCCATCCATCCATCCCTCCAGCCACCCATCCATCCAGCCATCCATCCGTCCAGCCATCCATCCAGCCATCCATCCATCAATCCATCCCTCCAGCCAGCCTTCCATCCAGCCATCCATCCATCCAGCCGTCCATCCAACCATCCATCCATCCATCCATCCCTCCAGCCAGCTATCCATCCAGCCATCCATCCATCCAGCCATCCATTCAGCCATCCATCCAGCCATCCATCCATCCAGCCATCAATCCAGCCATCTATTCATCCATCCATTCCTCCAGCCAGCCATCCATCCAGCCATCCATCCATCCAGCCATCCATCCAGACATCCATCCATCCTTCCCACCAGCCAGCCATCCATCCAGCCATCCAACCGTCCAGCCTTCCAGCCAGCCAACCATCCAGCCATCCCTCCATCCAGCCATCCCTCCATCCAGCCTTCCATCCATCCATCCATCCATCCATCCAGCCAGCCAACCATCCAGACATCCCTCCATCCAGCCATCCACCCATCCATCCATCCCTCCAGCCAGCCATCCATCCAGCAATCCATCCATCCAGCCATCCAAACAGTCATCCATCCATCAATCCAACCCTCCAGCCAGCCATCCATCCAGCCATCCATCCAAACCAGCCGTCCATCCAGCCATCCATCCATCCATGCATCCCTCCAGCCAGCCATCCATCCAGCCATCCATTCATCCATCCATCCCTCTATCCAGCCAACCATCCAGCCATCCCTCCATCCAGCCATCCATCCATCCATCCCTCCAGCCAGCCATCCATCCAGCCATCAATCCATCCAGCCATCCATCCAACCTTCCATCCATTAATCCATCCCTCCAGCCAGCCATCCATCCAGCCATCCATCCATCCAGCCGTCCATTCAGCCATCCATCCATCCCTCCAGCCAGCCATCCATCCAGCCAGCTATCCATCCAGCCATCCATCCATCCAGCCATCCATTCAGCCATCCATCCAGCCATCCATCCATCCAGCCATCAATCCAGCCATCCATTCATCCATCCATTCCTCCAGCCAGCCATCCATCCAGCCATCCATCCATCCAGCCATCCATCCAGACATCCATCCATCCTTCCCTCCAGCCAGCCATCCATCCAGCCATCCAACCGTCCAGCCTTCCAGCCAGCCAACCATCCAGCCAACCCTCCATCCAGCCATCCCTCCATCCAGCCATCCATCCATCCATCCATCCATCCAGCCAGCCAGCCAACCATCCAGCCATCCCTCCATCCAGCCATCCACCCATCCATCCATCCCTCCAGCCAGCCATCCATCCAGCAATCCATCCATCCAGCCATCCAAACAGTCATCCATCCATCAATCCATCCCTCCAGCCAGCCATCCATCCAGCCATCCATCCAAACCAGCCGTCCATCCAGCCATCCATCCATCCATGCATCCCTCCAGCCAGCCATCCATCCAGCCATCCATTCATCCATCCATCCCTCTAGCCAGCCAACCATCCAGCCATCCCTCCATCCAGCCATCCATCCATCCATCCCTCCAGCCAGCCATCCATCCAGCCATCAATCCATCCAGCCATCCATCCAACCTTCCATCCATTAATCCATCCCTCCAGCCAGCCATCCATCCAGCCATCCATCCATCCAGCCGTCCATTCAGCCATCCATCCATCCCTCCAGCCAGCCATCCATCCAGCCATCCATCCATCCCTCCAGCCATCCAACCATCTAGCCAACCCTACATCCAGCCATCCCTCCATCCAGCCATCCATCCATCCCTCCAGCCAGCCATCCATCCAGCCATTGATTCATCCAGCCATCCATCCAGCCATCCATCAATCCATCCCTCCAGCCAGCCATCCATCCAGCCATCCATCCATCCAGCCGTCCATCCAACCATCCATCCATCCATCCATCCCTCCAGCCAGCTATCCATCCAGCCAGCCATCCATCCAGCCATCCATTCAGCCATCCATCCAGCCATCCATCCATCCAGCCATCAATCCAGCCATCCATCCATCCATCCATTCCTCCAGCCATCCATCCATCCATCCCTCCAGCCAGCCACCCATCCAGCCATCCAACCGTTCAGCCAACCAGCCAGACAACCATCCAGCCATCCCTCCATCCAGCCATCCATCCGTCCATCCATCCCTCCAGCCAGCCATCCATCCAGCCATCCATCCATCCAGCAACCCATCCAGCCATCCATCCATCAATCCATCCCTCCAGCCAGCCATCCATCCAGCCATCCATCCATCCAGCCATCCATCCAGCCATCCATCCATCCATCCATCCCTCCAGCCAGATATCTTTCCAGCCATCCATCCATCCAGCCATCCATTCAGTCATCCATCCAGCCATCCATCCATCCATCCATCCATCCATCCAGCCAGCCAACCATCCAGCCATCCCTCCATCCAGCCATCCACCCATCAATCCATCCCTCCAGCCAGCCATCCACCCAGCCATCCATCCATCCAGCCATCCATCCAGCCATCCATCCATCAATCCATCCCTCCAGCCAGCCGTCCATCCAGCCATCCATCCAAACCAGCCGTCCATCCAGCCATCCATCCATCCATGCAGCCCTCCAGCCAGCCATCCATCCATCCATCCATACATCCCTCCAGCCAGCCAACCATCCAGCCACACCTCCATCCAGCCATCCAACCATCCATCCCTCCAGCCAGCCATCCATCCAGCCATCCATCCATCCAGCCATTCATCCAGCCATCCATCCATCAATCCATCCCTCCAGCCAGCCATCCATCCAGCCATCCATCCATCCAGCCGTCCATCCAGCCACCCATCCATCCCTCTAGCCAGCCATCCATCCAGCAATCCATCCATTCATCCATTACTCCAGCCAGCCAACCATCCAGCCAACCCTACATCCAGCCATCCCTCCATCCAGCCATCCATCCATCCCTCCAGCCAGCCATCCATCCAGCCATCCATCCATCCAGCCATCCATCCAGCCATCCATCCATCAATCCATCTCTCCAGCCAGCCATCCATCCAGCCATCCATCCATCCAGCCGTCCATTCAACCATCCATCCATCCATCCATCCCTCCAGCCAGCTATCCATCCAGCCATCCATCCATCCAGCCATCCATTCAGCCATCTATCCAGCCATCCATCTATCCAGCCATCCATCCAGCCATCCATCCATCCATCCATTCCTCCAGCCAGCCATCCATCCAGCCATCCATCCATCCAGCCATCCATCCAGACATCCATCCATCCATCCCTCCAGCCAGCCATCCATCCAGCCATCCAACCGTCCAGCCTTCCAGCCAGCCAACCATCCAGCCACCCCTCCATCCAGCCATCCATCCATCCATCCCTCCAGCCAGCCATCCATCCAGCCATCCATCCATCCAGCAACCCATCCAGCCATTCATCCATCAATCCATCCCTCCAGCCAGCCATCCATCCAGCCATCCATCTATCCAGCCATCCATCAAGCCATCCATCCATCCATCCATCCCTCCAGCCAGCTATCTATCGAGCCATCCGTCCATCCAGCTATCCATTCAGCCATACATCCAGCCATCCATCCATCCAGCCATCCATCCAGCCATTCATCCATCCACCCATTCCTCCAGCCAGCCATCCATCCAGCCATCCATCCATCCAGCCATCCATCCAGCCATCCATCCATCCATCCCTCCATCCACCCATCCATCCATCCCTCCAGCCAGCCATCCATCCAGCCATCCATCCATCCAGCCATCCATCCATCCATCCAGCCATCCATCCATCAATCCATCCCTCCAGCCAGCCATCCATCTAGCCATCCATCCATCCCTCCAGCCAGCCAACCATCTAGCCAACCCTACATCCAGCCATCCCTCCATCCCTCCATCCAGCCATCTATCCATCCCTCCAGCCAGCCATCCATCCAGCAATCCATCCATCCAGCCATCCAAACAGTCATCCATCCATCAATCCATCCCTCCAGCCAGCCATCCATCCAGCCATCCATCCAAACCAGCGGTCCATCCAGCCATCCATCCATCCATGCATCCCTCCAGCCAGCCATCCATCCAGCCATCCATTCATCCATCCATCCCTCTAGCCAGCCAACCATCCAGCCATCCCTCCATCCAGCCATCCATCCATCCATCCCTCCAGCCAGCCATCCATCCAGCCATCAATCCATCCAGCCATCCATCCAACCTTCCATCCATTAATCCATCCCTCCAGCGATCCATCCAGCCATCCATCCATCCAGCCGTCCATTCAGCCATCCATCCATCCCTCCAGCCATCCATCCATCCAGCCATCCAATCATCCCTCCAGCCATCCAACCATCTAGCCAACCCTACATCCAGCCATCTCTCCATCCCTCCATCCAGCCATCCATCCATCCCTCCAGCCAGCCATCCATCCAGCCATTCATTCATCCAGCCATCCATCCAGCCATCCATCAATCCATCCCTCCAGCCAGCCATCCATCCAGCCATCCATCCATCCAGCCGTCCATCCAACCATCCATCCATCCATCCATCCCTCCAGCCAGCTATCCATCCAGCCAGCCATCCATCCAGCCATCCATTCAGCCATCCATCCAGCCATCCATCCATCCAGCCATCAATCCAGCCATCCATCCATCCATCCATTCCTCCAGCCATCCATCCATCCATCCCTCCAGCCAGCCACCCATCCAGCCATCCAACCGTTCAGCCAACCAGCCAGACAACCAACTAGCCATCCCTCCATCCAGCCATCCATCCGTCCATCCATCCCTCCAGCCAGCCATCCATCCAGCCATCCATCCATCCAGCAACCCATCCAGCCATCCATCCATCAATCCATCCCTCCAGCCAGCCATCCATCCAGCCATCCATCCATCCAGCCATCCATCCAGCCATCCATCCATCCATCCATCCCTCCAGCCAGCTATCTTTCCAGCCATCCATCCATCCAGCCATCCATTCAGTCATCCATCCAGCCATCCATCCATCCATCCATCCATCCATCCAGCCAGCCAACCATCCAGCCATCCCTTCATCCAGCCATCCACCCATCAATCAATCCCTCCAGCCAGCCATCCACCCAGCCATCCATCCATCCAGCCATCCATCCAGCCATCCATCCATCAATCCATCCCTCCAGCCAGCCGTCCATCCAGCCATCCATCCAAACCAGCCGTCCATCCAGCCATCCATCCATCCATGCATCCCTCCAGCCAGCCATCCATCCATCCATCCATACATCCCTCCAGCCAGCCAACCATCCAGCCACACCTCCATCCAGTCATCCAACCATCCATCCCTCCAGCCAGCCATCCATCCAGCCATCCATCCATCCAGCCATCCATCCAGCCATCCATCCATCAATCCATCCCTCCAGCCAGCCATCCATCCAGCCATCCATCCATCCAGCCGTCCATCCAGCCACCCATCCATCCCTCCAGCCAGCCATCCATCCAGCCATCCATCCATTCATCCATTACTCCAGCCAGCCAACCATCCAGCCAACCCTACATCCAGCCATCCCTCCATCCAGCCATCCATCCATCCCTCCAGCCAGCCATCCATCCAGCCATCCATCCATCCAGCCATCCATCCAGCCATCCATCCATCAATCCATCTCTCCAGCCAGCCATCCATCCAGCCATCCATCCATCCAGCCGTCCATTCAACCATCCATCCATCCATCCATCCCTCCAGCCAGCTATCCATCCAGCCATCCATCCATCCAGCCATCCATTCAGCCATCCATCCATCCATCCATTCCTCCAGCCAGCCATCCATCCAGCCATCCATCCATCCAGCCATCCATCCAGACATCCATCCATCCATCCCTCCAGCCAGCCATCCATCCAGCAATCCAACCGTCCAGCCTTCCAGAGAGCCAACCATCCAGCCACCCCTCCATCCAGCCATCCATCCATCCATCCCTCCAGCCAGCCATCCATCCAGCCATCCATCCATCCAGCAACCCATCCAGCCATTCATCCATCAATCCATCCCTCCAGCCAGCCATCCATCCAGCCATCCATCTATCCAGCCATCCATCAAGCCATCAAACCATCCCTCCAGCCAGCTATCTATCGAGCCATCCGTCCATCCAGCTATCCATTCAGCCATACATCCAGCCATCCATCCATCCAGCCATCCATCCAGCCATTCATCCATCCACACATTCCTCCAGCCAGCCATCCATCCAGCCATCCATCCATCCAGCCATCCATCCAGCCATCCATCCACCCATCCCTCCATCCAGCCATCCATCCATCCCTCCAGCCAGCCATCCATCCAGCCATCCATCCATCCAGCCATCCATCCATCCATCCAGCCATCCATCCATCAATCCATCCCTCCAGCCAGCCATCCATCTAGCCATCCATCCATCCCTCCAGCCAGCCAACCATCTAGCCAACCCTACATCCAGCCATCCCTCCATCCAGCCATCTATCCATCCCTCCAGCCAGCCATGCATCCAGCCATCCATCCATCAAGACATCCATCCAGCCATCCATCCATCAATCCATCGCTCCAGCCATCCATCCATCCAGCCATCCATCCATCCAGCCGTCCATCCAACCATCCATCCATCCATCCATCCCTCCATCCAGTTATCCATCCAGCCAGCCATCCATCCAGCCATCCATTCAGCCATCCATCCAGCCATCCATCCATCCAGCCATCAATCCAGCCATCCATCCATCCATTCATTCCTCCAGCCAGCCATCCATCCAGCCATCCATTCATCCAGCCATCCTACCAGCCATCGATCCATCCATCCCTCCAGACAGCCAGCCATCCAGCCATCCAAACGTCCAGCCAACCAGCCAGCCAACCATCCAGCCATCCCTCCATCCATCCATCCATCCATCCATCCATCCCTCCAGCCAGCCATCCATCCAGCCATCCATCCATCCAGCAACCCATCCAGCCATCCATCCATCAATCCATCCCTCTAGCCAGCCATCCATCCAGCCATCCATCCATCCAGCCATCCATCCAGCCATCCATCCATCCATCCATCACTCCAGCCAGCTATCTTTCCAGCCATCCATCCATCCAGCCATCCATTCAGCCATCCATCCAGCCATCCATCCATCCATCCATCCATCCAGCCAGCCAAAAATCCAGCCATCCCTCCATCCAGCCATCCACCCATCAATCCATCCCTCCAGCCAGCCATCCATCCAGCCATCCATCCATCCAGCCATCCATCCAGCCATCCATCCATCAATCCATCCCTCCAGCCAGCCGTCCATGCAGCCATCCATCCAAACCAGCCGTCCATAAAGCCATCCATCCATCCATCCATCCCTCCAGCCAGCCAACCATCCAGCCACACCTCCATCCAGCCATCCAACCATCCATCCCTCCAGCCAGCCATCCATCCAGCCATCCATCCATCCAGCCATCCTTCCAGCCATCCATCCATCAATCCATCCCTCCAGCCAGCCATCCATCCAGCCATCCATCAATCCAGCCGTCCATCCAGCCACCCATCCATTCCTCCAGCCAGCCATCCATCCAGCCATCCATCCATCCATCCATCCCTCCAGCCAGCCAACCATCCAGCCAACCCTACATCCAGCCATCCCTCCATCCAGCCATCCATCCATCCCTCCAGCCACCCATCCATCCAGCCATCCATCCGTCCAGCCATCCATCCAGCCATCCATCCATCAATCCATCCCTCCAGCCAGCCTTCCATCCAGCCATCCATCCATCCAGCCGTCCATCCAACCATCCATCCATCCATCCATGCTCCAGCCAGCTATCCATCCAGCCATCCATCCATCCAGCCATCCATTCAGCCATCCATCCAGCCATCCATCCATCCAGCCATCAATCCAGCCATCCATTCATCCATCCATTCCTCCAGCCAGCCATCCATCCAGCCATCCATCCATCCAGCCATCCATCCAGACATCCATCCATCCTTCCCTCCAGCCAGCCATCCATCCAGCCATCCAACCGTCCAGCCTTCCAGCCAGCCAACCATCCAGCCATCCCTCCATCCAGCCCTCCCTCCATCCAGCCAGCCATCCATCCATCCATCCAGCCAGCCAACCATCCAGCCATCCCTCCATCCAGCCATCCACCCATCCATCCATCCCTCCAGCCAGCCATCCATCCAGCAATCCATCCATCCAGCCATACAACCAATCATCCATCCATCAATCCATCCCTCCAGCCAGCCATCCATCCAGCCATCCATCCAAACCAGCCGTCTATCCAGCCATCCATCCATCCATGCATCCCTCCAGCCAGCCATCCATCCAGCCATCCATTCATCCATCCATCCCTCTAGCCAGCCAACCATCCAGCCATCCCTCCATCTAGCCATCCATCCATCCATCCCTCCAGCCAGCCATCCATCCAGCCATCAATCCATCCAGCCATCCATTCAACCTTCCATCCATTAATCCATCCCTCCAGCCAGCCATCCACCCAGCCATCCATCCATCCAGCCGTCCATTCAGCCATCCATCCATCCCTCCAGCCAGCCATCCATCCAGCCATCCATCCATCCCTCCAGCCAGCCAACCATCTAGCCAACCCTACATCCAGCCATCCCTCCATCCCTCCATCCAGCCATCCATCCATCCCTCCAGCCAGCCATCCATCCAGCCATCCATTCATCCAGCCATCCATCCAGCCATCCATCAATCCATCCCTCCAGCCAGCCATCCATCCAGCCATCCATCCATCCAGCCGTCCATCCAACCATCCATCCATCCATCCATCCCTCCAGCCAGCTATCCATCCAGCCAGCCATCCATCCAGCCATCCATTCAGCCATCCATCCAGCCATCCATCCATCCAGCCATCAATCCAGCCATCCATCCATCCATCCATTCCTCCAGCCATCCATCCATCCATCCCTCCAGCCAGCCACCCATCCAGCCATCCAACCGTTCAGCCAACCAGCCAGACAACCATCCAGCCATCCGTCCATCCATCCCTCCATCCAGCCATCCACCCATCCATCCATCCCTCCAGCCAGCCATCCATCCAGCAATCCATCCATCCAGCCATCCAACCAGTCATCCATCCATCAATCCATCCCTCCAGCCTGCCATCCATTCAGCCATCCATCCAGCCATCCATCCATCCAGCCATCAATCCAGCCATCCATCCATCCATCCATTCCTCCAGCCATCCATCCATCCATCCCTCCAGCCAGCCACTCATCCAGCCATCCAACCGTTCAGCCAACCAGCCAGACAACCATCCAGCCATCCCTCCATCCAGCCATCCATCCGTCCATCCATCCCTCCAGCCAGCCATCCATCCAGCCATCCATCCATCCAGCAACCCATCCAGCCATCCATCCATCAATCCATCCCTCCAGCCAGCCATCCATCCAGCCATCCATCCATCCAGCCATCCATCCAGCCATCCATCCATCCATCCATCCCTCCAGCCAGCTATCTTTCCAGCCATCCATCCATCCAGCCATCCATTCACTCATCCATCCAGCCATCCATCCATCCATCCATCCATCCATCCAGCCAGCCAACCATCCAGCCATCCCTCCATCCAGCCATCCACCCATCAATCCATCCCTCCAGCCAGCCATCCACCCAGCCATCCATCCATCCAGCCATCCATCCAGCCATCCATCCATCAATCCATCTCTCCAGCCAGCCGTCCATCCAGCCATCCATCCAAACCAGCCGTCCATCCAGCCATCCATCCATCCATGCATCCCTCCAGCCAGCCATCCATCCATCCATCCATACATCCCTCCAGCCAGCCAACCATCCAGCCACACCTCCATCCAGCCATCCAACCATCCATCCCTCCAGCCAGCCATCCATCTATCCAGCCATCCATCAAGCCATCCATCCATCCCTCCAGCCAGCTATCTATCCAGCCATCCGTCCATCCAGCTATCCATTCAGCCATACATCCAGCCATCCATCCATCCAGCCATCCATCCAGCCATTCATCCATCCACCCATTCCTCCAGCCAGCCATCCATCCAGCCATCCATCCATCCAGCCATCCATCCAGCCATCCATCCATCCATCCCTCCATCCAGCCATCCATCCATCCCTCCAGCCAGCCATTCAGCCATCCATCCAGCCATCCATCCATCCAGCCATCAATCCAGCCATCCATCCATCCATCCATTCCTCCAGCCAGCCATCCATCCAGCCATCCATTCATCCAGCCATCCTTCCAGCCATCGATCCATCCCTCCCTCCAGCCAGCCAGCCATCCAGCCATCCAACCGTCCAGCCAACCAGACAGACAACCATCCAGCCATCCCTCCATCCAGCCATCCATCCATCCCTCCAGCCAGCCATCCATCCAGCCATCCATCCATCCAGCAACCCATCCAGCCATCCATCCATCCCTCCCTCCAGCCAGCCAGCCATCCAGCCATCCAACCGTCCAGCCAACCAGACAGACAACCATCCAGCCATCCCTCCATCCAGCCATCCATCCATCCCTCCAGCCAGCCATCCATCCAGCCATCCATCCATCCAGCAACCCATCCAGCCATCCATCCATCAATCCATCCCTCTAGCCAGCCATCCATCCAGCCATCCATCCATCCAGCCATCCATCCAGCCATCCATCCATCCATCCATCACTCCAGCCAGCTATCTTTCCAGCCATCCATCCATCCAGCCATCCATTCAGCCATCCATCCAGCCATCGATCCATCCATCCATCCATCCAGCCAGCCAAAAATCCAGCCATCCCTCCATCCAGCCATCCACCCATCAATCCATCCCTCCAGCCAGCCATCCATCCAGCCATCCATCCATCCAGCCATCCATCCAGCCATCCATCCATCAATCCATCCCTCCAGCCAGCCGTCCATGCAGCCATCCATCCAAACCAGCCGTCCATAAAGCCATCCATCCATCCATCCATCCCTCCAGCCAGCCAACCATCCAGCCACACCTCCATCCAGCCATCCAACCATCCATCCCTCCAGCCAGCCATCCATCCAGCCATCCATCCATCCAGCCATCCTTCCAGCCATCCATCCATCAATCCATCCCTCCAGCCAGCCATCCATCCAGCCATCCATCCATCCAGCCGTCCATCCAGCCACCCATCCATTCCTCCAGCCAGCCATCCATACAGCCATCCATCCATCCATCCATCCCTCCAGCCAGCCAACCATCCAGCCAACCCTACATCCAGCCATCCCTCCATCCAGCCATCCATCCATCCCTCCAGCCACCCATCCATCCAGCCATCCATCCGTCCAGCCATCCATCCAGCCATCCATCCATCAATCCATCCCTCCAGCCAGCCTTCCATCCAGCCATCCATCCATCCAGCCGTCCATCCAACCATCCATCCATCCATCCATGCTCCAGCCAGCTATCCATCCAGCCATCCATCCATCCAGCCATCCATTCAGCCATCCATCCAGCCATCCATCCATCCAGCCATCAATCCAGCCATCCATTCATCCATCCATTCCTCCAGCCAGCCATCCATCCAGCCATCCATCCATCCAGCCATCCATCCAGACATCCATCCATCCTTCCCTCCAGCCAGCCATCCATCCAGCCATCCAACCGTCCAGCCTACCAGCCAGCCAACCATCCAGCCATCCCTCCATCCAGCCCTCCCTCCATCCAGCCATCCATCCATCCAGCCAGCCAACCATCCAGCCATCCCTCCATCCAGCCATCCACCCATCCATCCATCCCTCCAGCCAGCCATCCATCCAGCAATCCATCCATCCAGCCATACAACCAGTCATCCATCCATCAATCCATCCCTCCAGCCAGCCATCCATCCAGCCATCCATCCAAACCAGCCGTCCATCCAGCCATCCATCCATCCATGCATCCCTCCAGCCAGCCATCCATCCAGCCATCCATTCATCCATCCATCCCTCTAGCCAGCCAACCATCCAGCCATCCCTCCATCCAGCCATCCATCCATCCATCCCTCCAGCCAGCCATCCATCCAGCCATCAATCCATCCAGCCATCCATTCAACCTTCCATCCATTATTCCATCCCTCCAGCCAGCCATCCACCCAGCCATCCATCCATCCAGCCGTCCATTCAGCCATCCATCCATCCCTCCAGCCAGCCATCCATCCAGCCATCCATCCATCCCTCCAGCCAGCCAACCATCTAGCCAACCCTACATCCAGCCATCCCTCCATCCCTCCATCCAGCCATCCATCCATCCCTCCAGCCAGCCATCCATCCAGCCATCCATTCATCCAGCCATCCATCCAGCCATCCATCAATCCATCCCTCCAGCCAGCCATCCATCCAGCCATCCATCCATCCAGCCGTCCATCCAACCATCCATCCATCCATCCATCCCTCCAGCCAGCTATCCATCCAGCCAGCCATCCAGCCAGCCATCCATTCAGCCATCCATCCAGCCATCCATCCATCCAGCCATCAATCCAGCCATCCATCCATCCATCCATTCCTCCAGCCATCCATCCATCCATCCCTCCAGCCAGCCACCCATCCAGCCATCCAACCGTTCAGCCAACCAGCCAGACAACCATCCAGCCATCCGTCCATCCAGCCATCCATCCGTCCATCCATCCCTCCATCCAGCCATCCACCCATCCATCCATCCCTCCAGCCAGCCATCCATCCAGCAATCCATCCATCCAGCCATCCAACCAGTCATCCATCCATCAATCCATCCCTCCAGCCAGCCATCCATCCAGCCATCCATCCAAACCAGCCGTCCATCCAGCCATCCATCCATCCATCCATCCCTCCAGCCAGCCACCCATCCAGCCATCCAACCGTTCAGCCAACCAGCCAGACAACCATCCAGCCATCCCTCCATCCAGCCATCCATCCGTCCATCCATCCCTCCAGCCAGCCATCCATCCAGCCATCCATCCATCCAGCAACCCATCCAGCCATCCATCCATCAATCCATCCCTCCAGCCAGCCATCCATCCAGCCATCCATCCATCCAGCCATCCATCCAGCCATCCATCCATCCATCCATCCCTCCAGCCAGCTATCTTTCCAGCCATCCATCCATCCAGCCATCCATTCAGCCATCCATCCAGCCATCGATCCATCCATCCATCCATCCAGCCAGCCAAAAATCCAGCCATCCCTCCATCCAGCCATCCACCCATCAATCCATCCCTCCAGCCAGCCATCCATCCAGCCATCCATCCATCCAGCCATCCATCCAGCCATCCATCCATCAATCCATCCCTCCAGCCAGCCGTCCATGCAGCCATCCATCCAAACCAGCCGTCCATAAAGCCATCCATCCATCCATCCATCCCTCCAGCCAGCCAACCATCCAGCCACACCTCCATCCAGCCATCCAACCATCCATCCCTCCAGCCAGCCATCCATCCAGCCATCCATCCATCCAGCCATCCTTCCAGCCATCCATCCATCAATCCATCCCTCCAGCCAGCCATCCATCCAGCCATCCATCCATCCAGCCGTCCATCCAGCCACCCATCCATTCCTCCAGCCAGCCATCCATACAGCCATCCATCCATCCATCCATCCCTCCAGCCAGCCAACCATCCAGCCAACCCTACATCCAGCCATCCCTCCATCCAGCCATCCATCCATCCCTCCAGCCACCCATCCATCCAGCCATCCATCCGTCCA
This sequence comes from Scyliorhinus torazame, assembly GCF_047496885.1. Taxonomy (NCBI): domain Eukaryota; kingdom Metazoa; phylum Chordata; class Chondrichthyes; order Carcharhiniformes; family Scyliorhinidae; genus Scyliorhinus; species Scyliorhinus torazame. The sequence goes on along the minus strand of NC_092708.1, from coordinate 287,188,809 downwards.
GCCATCCATCCAGCCATCCATCCATCAATCCATCCCTCCAGCCAGCCTTCCATCCAGCCATCCATCCATCCAGCCGTCCATCCAACCATCCATCCATCCATCCATGCTCCAGCCAGCTATCCATCCAGCCATCCATCCATCCAGCCATCCATTCAGCCATCCATCCAGCCATCCATCCATCCAGCCATCAATCCAGCCATCCATTCATCCATCCATTCCTCCAGCCAGCCATCCATCCAGCCATCCATCCATCCAGCCATCCATCCAGACATCCATCCATCCTTCCCTCCAGCCAGCCATCCATCCAGCCATCCAACCGTCCAGCCTACCAGCCAGCCAACCATCCAGCCATCCCTCCATCCAGCCCTCCCTCCATCCAGCCATCCATCCATCCAGCCAGCCAACCATCCAGCCATCCCTCCATCCAGCCATCCACCCATCCATCCATCCCTCCAGCCAGCCATCCATCCAGCAATCCATCCATCCAGCCATACAACCAGTCATCCATCCATCAATCCATCCCTCCAGCCAGCCATCCATCCAGCCATCCATCCAAACCAGCCGTCCATCCAGCCATCCATCCATCCATGCATCCCTCCAGCCAGCCATCCATCCAGCCATCCATTCATCCATCCATCCCTCTAGCCAGCCAACCATCCAGCCATCCCTCCATCCAGCCATCCATCCATCCATCCCTCCAGCCAGCCATCCATCCAGCCATCAATCCATCCAGCCATCCATTCAACCTTCCATCCATTATTCCATCCCTCCAGCCAGCCATCCACCCAGCCATCCATCCATCCAGCCGTCCATTCAGCCATCCATCCATCCCTCCAGCCAGCCATCCATCCAGCCATCCATCCATCCCTCCAGCCAGCCAACCATCTAGCCAACCCTACATCCAGCCATCCCTCCATCCCTCCATCCAGCCATCCATCCATCCCTCCAGCCAGCCATCCATCCAGCCATCCATTCATCCAGCCATCCATCCAGCCATCCATCAATCCATCCCTCCAGCCAGCCATCCATCCAGCCATCCATCCATCCAGCCGTCCATCCAACCATCCATCCATCCATCCATCCCTCCAGCCAGCTATCCATCCAGCCAGCCATCCAGCCAGCCATCCATTCAGCCATCCATCCAGCCATCCATCCATCCAGCCATCAATCCAGCCATCCATCCATCCATCCATTCCTCCAGCCATCCATCCATCCATCCCTCCAGCCAGCCACCCATCCAGCCATCCAACCGTTCAGCCAACCAGCCAGACAACCATCCAGCCATCCGTCCATCCAGCCATCCATCCGTCCATCCATCCCTCCATCCAGCCATCCACCCATCCATCCATCCCTCCAGCCAGCCATCCATCCAGCAATCCATCCATCCAGCCATCCAACCAGTCATCCATCCATCAATCCATCCCTCCAGCCAGCCATCCATCCAGCCATCCATCCAAACCAGCCGTCCATCCAGCCATCCATCCATCCATCCATCCCTCCAGCCAGCCACCCATCCAGCCATCCAACCGTTCAGCCAACCAGCCAGACAACCATCCAGCCATCCCTCCATCCAGCCATCCATCCGTCCATCCATCCCTCCAGCCAGCCATCCATCCAGCCATCCATCCATCCAGCAACCCATCCAGCCATCCATCCATCAATCCATCCCTCCAGCCAGCCATCCATCCAGCCATCCATCCATCCAGCCATCCATCCAGCCATCCATCCATCCATCCATCCCTCCAGCCAGCTATCTTTCCAGCCATCCATCCATCCAGCCATCCATTCACTCATCCATCCAGCCATCCATCCATCCATCCATCCATCCATCCAGCCAGCCAACCATCCAGCCATCCCTCCATCCAGCCATCCACCCATCAATCCATCCCTCCAGCCAGCCATCCACCCAGCCATCCATCCATCCAGCCATCATTCCAGCCATCCATCCATCAATCCATCCCTCCAGCCAGCCGTCCATCCAGCCATCCATCCAAACCAGCCGTCCATCCAGCCATCCATCCATCCATGCATCCCTCCAGCCAGCCATCCATCCATCCATCCATACATCCCTCCAGCCAGCCAACCATCCAGCCACACCTCCATCCAGCCATCCAACCATCCATCCCTCCAGCCAGCCATCCATCTATCCAGCCATCCATCAAGCCATCCATCCATCCCTCCAGCCAGCTATCTATCCAGCCATCCGTCCATCCAGCTATCCATTCAGCCATACATCCAGCCATCCATCCATCCAGCCATCCATCCAGCCATTCATCCATCCACCCATTCCTCCAGCCAGCCATCCATCCAGCCATCCATCCATCCAGCCATCCATCCAGCCATCCATCCATCCATCCCTCCATCCAGCCATCCATCCATCCCTCCAGCCAGCCATCCATCCAGCCATCCATCCATCCAGCCATCCATTCAGCCATCCATCCAGCCATCCATCCATCCAGCCATCCATTCATCCAGCCATCCTTCCAGCCATCCATCCATCCCTCCCTCCAGCCAGCCAGCCATCCAGCCATCCAACCGTCCAGCCAACCAGACAGACAACCATCCAGCCATCCCTCCATCCAGCCATCCATCCATCCCTCCAGCCAGCCATCCATCCAGCCATCCATCCATCCAGCAACCCATCCAGCCATCCATCCATCAATCCATCCCTCCAGCCAGCCATCCATCCAGCCATCCATCCATCCAGCCATCCATCCAGCCATCCATCCATCAATCCATCCCTCCAGCCAGCTATCTTTCCAGCCATCCATCCATCCAGCCATCCATTCAGCCATCCATCCAGCCATCCATCTATCCATCCATCCAGCCAGCCAGCCAACCATCCAGCCATCCCTCCATCCAGCCATCCACCCATCAATCCATCCCTCCAGCCAGCCATCCACCCAGCCATCCATCCATCCAACCATCCATCCAGCCATCCATCCATCAATCCATCGCTCCAGCCAGCCGTCCATCCAGCCATCCATCCAAACCAGCCGTCCATCCAGCCATCCATCCATCCATGCATCCCTCCAGCCAGCCATCCATCCATCCATCCATCAATCCCTCCAGCCAGCCAACCATCCAGCCACACCTCCATCCAGCCATCCAAACATCAATCCCTCCAGCCAGCCATCCATCCAGCCATCCATCCATCAATCCATCCCTCCAGCCAGCCATCCATCCAGCCATCCATCCTTCCAGCCGTCCATCCAGCCACCCATCCATCCCTCCAGCCAGCCATCATCCAGCCATCCCTCCATCCAGCCATCCATCCATCCATCCATCCCTCCAGCCAGCCATCCATCCAGCCATCCATCCATCCAGCAACCCTTCCAGCCATTCATCCATCAATCCATCCATCCAGCCAGCCACCCATCCAGCCATCCATCTATCCAGCCATCCATCCAGCCATCCATCCATCCATCCATCCCTCCAGCAAGCTATCTATCCAGCCATCCGTCCATCCAGCTATCCATTCAGCCATACATCCAGCCATCCATCCATCCAGCCATCCATCCAGCGATTCATCCATCCACCCATTCCTCCAGCCAGCCATCCATCCAGACATCCATCCATCCAGCCATCCATCCAGCCATCCATCCATCCATCCCTCCAGCCAGCCATCCATCCAGCCATCCATCCGTCCAGCCATCCATCCATCCAGCCATCCATCCAGCCATCCATCCATCCAGACTGCCAGCCATCCAGCCATCCATCCATCCAGCCATCCATCCATCCAGCCATCCATCCATCCAACCATCCAGCCATCCATCCAGCCATCCATCCATTAAGCCATCCATCCAGCCATCCATCCATCCATCCATCCCGCCAGCGATTCATCCATCCAGCCATCCATCCATCCAGCCATCCATCCATCCATCCCTCCAGCTAGCCATTCATCCAGCCATCCATCCATCCAGCCATCCATTCAGCCATCCATCCATCCATCAATCCATCCCTCCAGCAAGCCATCCACCCAGCCATACAGCCATCAATCCAGCCAACCATCCATCCATCCATCCCTCCAGCAAGCCATCCATCCAACCATCCCTCCATCCAGCCATCCATCCAGCCATCCATGCATTCATCCATCTCTCCATCCAGCCATCCATCCAGCCAATCATCCATCCACCCATACCTCCAGCCAGCCATCCATCCATCCATCCATCCATCCAGCCATCCATCCAGCCAACCATCCCTCCAGCCAGCCAGCCATTAAACCATCCATCCATCCAGCCATCCATCCAGCCATCCATCCATCCCTCCAGCCAGCCATCCATGCAGCAATCCCTCCATCCAGCCATCCATCCAGCCATCCATCCATCCATCCATCCATCCAGCCAGCCAACCATCCAGCCATCCCTCCATCCAGCCATCCACCCATCCATCCATCCCTCCAGCCAGCCATCCATTCAGCCATCCATCCAAACCAGCCGTCCATCCAGCCATCCATCCATCCATGCATCCCTCCAGCCAGCCATCCATCCATCCATCCATCCATCCCTCTAGCCAGCCAACCATCCAGCCATCCCTCCATCCAGCCATCCATCCATTCATCCCACCAGCCAGCCATCCATCCAGCCATCCATCCATCCAGCCATCCATCCAGCCATCCATCCATCAATCCATCCCTCCAGCCAGCCATCCATCCAGCCATCCATCCATCCAGCCGTCCATCCAGCCATCCTTCCATCCCTCCAGCCAGCCATCCATCCAGCCATCCATCCATCCCTCCAGCCAGCCAACCATCTAGCCAACCCTACATCCAGCCATCCCTCCATCCAGCCATCCATCCATCCCTCCAGCCAGCCATCCATCCAGCCATCCATCCATCCAGCCATCCATCCATCCAGCCATCCATCCAGCCATCCATCCATCAATCCATCCCTCCAGCCAGCCATCCATCCAGCCATCCATCCATCCAGCCGTCCATCCAACCATCCATCCATCCCTCCAGCCAGCTATCCATCCAGCCAGCCATCCATCCAGCCATCCATTCAGCCATCCATCCAGCCATCCATCCATCCAGCCATCAATCCAGCCATCCATCCATCCATCCATTCCTCCAGCCAGCCATCCATCCAGCCATCCATTCATCCAGCCATCCTTCCAGCCATCCATCCATCCATCCCTCCATCCAGCCAGCCATCCAGCCATCCAACCGTCCAGCCAACCAGCCAGCCAACCATCCAGCCATCCCTCCATCCAGCCATCCATCCATCCATCCATCCCTCCAGCCAGCCATCCATCCAGCCATCCATCCATCCAGCAACCCATCCAGCCATCCATCCATCAATCCATCCCTCCAGCCAGCCATCCATCCAGCCATCCATCCATCCAGCCATCCGCCCAGCCATCCATCCATCCATCCATCCATCCCTTCAGCCAGCTATCATTCCAGCCATCCATCCATCCAGCCATCCATTCAGCCATCCATCCAGCCATTCATCCATCCATCCATCCAGCCAGCCAACCATCCAGCCATCCCTCCATCCAGCCATCCACCCATCAATCCATCCCTCCAGCCAGCCATCCATCCAGCCATCCATCCATCCAGCCATCCATCCAGCCATCCATCCATCAATCCATCCCTCCAGCCAACCGACCATCCAGCCACCATTGCAAACCAGCCGTCCATCCAGCATCCATCCATCCATGCATCCCTCCAGCCAGCCATCCATCCATCCATCCATCCATCCCTCCAGCCAGCCAACGATCCAGCCACACCTCCATCCAGCCATCCAACCATCCATCCCTCCATCCAGCCATCCATCCAGCCATCCATCCATCAATCCATCCCTCCAGCCAGCCATCCATCCAGCCATCCATCCATCCAGCCGTCCATCCAGCCACCCATCCATCCCTCCAGCCAGCCATCCAACCAGCAATCCATCCATCCATCCATCCCTCCAGCCAGCCAACCATCCATCCTACCCTACATCCAGCCATCCCTCCATCCAGCCATCCATCCATCCCTCCAGCCAGCCATCCATCCAGCCATCCATCCATCCAGCCATCCATCCAGCCATCCATCCATCAATCCATCCCTCCAGCCAGCCATCCATCCAGCCATCCATCCATCCAGCCGTCCATCCAACCATCCGTCCATCCATCCATCCCTCCAGCCAGCTATCCATCCAGCCATCCATCCATCCAGCCATCCATTCAGCCATCCATCCAGCCATCCATCCATCCAGCCATCAATCCAGCCATACATCCATCCATCCATTCCTCCAGCCAGCCATCCATCCAGCCATCCATCCATCCAGCCATCCATCCAGACATCCATCCATCCATCCCTCCAGCCAGCCATCCATCCAGCCATCCAACCGTCCAGCCATTCAGCCAGCCAACCATCCAGCCATCCCTCCATCCATCCCTCCAGCCAGCCATCCATCCAGCCATCCAACCGTCCAGCCATCCAGCCAGCCAACCATCCAGCCATCCCTCCATCCAGCCATCCATCCATCCATCCATCCCTCCAGCCAGCCATCCATCCAGCCATCCATCCATCCAGCAACCCATCCAGCCATGCATCCATCAATCCATCCCTCCAGCCAGCCATCCATCCAGCCATCCATCTCTTCAGCCATCCATTCAGCCATCCATCCATCCATCCATCCCTCCAGCCAGCTATCTATGCAGCCATCCATCCATCCAGCTATCCATTCATCCATACATCCAGCCATCCATCCATCCAGCCATCCATCCAGCCATTCATCCATCCACCCATTCCTCCAGCCAGCCATCCATCCAGCCATCCATCCATCCAGCCATCCATCCAGCCATCCATCCAGCCATCCATCCATCCATCCCTCCAGCCAGCCATCCATCCAGCCATCCATCCGTCCAGACATCCATCCAGCCATCCATCCATCCATCCATCCCTCCAGCCAGCCATCCATCCAGCCATCCATCCTTCCAGCCATCCATCCAGCCGTCCATCCATCCCTCCAGCCAGCCATCCATCCAGCCAGCCGTCCAGCCATCCATCCATCAATCCATCACTCCAGCCCGCCATCCCTCCAGCCAGCCATCCATCCAGCCATCCGTCGATCTAGCCATCCATTCAGCCATCCATCCATCCATCCATCCCTCCAGCCAGCCGTCCATCCAGCCTTCCATCCATCCAGCCATCCGTCCAGCCATCCATTAATCCATCCATTCCTCCAGCCAGCAAAACATCCAGCCATCCATCCAGCCATCCATCCAGCCAACCATCGATCCATCCATCCCTCCAGCAAGCCATCCATCCAGCCATCCATCCATCCAGCTATCCATCCATCCATCCATCCATCCCTCCAGCCATCCATCCATCCAGCCATCCATCAGTCCAGCCATCCATTCAGCAATCCATCCATCCAGCCATCCATCCAGACATCCATCCATCCATCCATTCCTCCAGTCAGCCATCCATCCAGCCATCCATCCATCCAGCCGTCCATCCAGCCATCCATCCATCCATCCCTCCAGCCAGCCATCCATCAAGCCATCCATCCGTCCAGCCATCAATCCCCCCATCCATCCATCCATCCATCCCTCCAGCCAGCCATCCATCCAGCCATCCATCCTTCCAGCCATCCATCCAGCCATCTATCCATCCATCCATCCCACCAGCCAGCCATCCATCCTGCCAGCCATCCAGCCATCCATCCATCAATCCATCTCTCCAGCCAGCCTTGCATCCAGCCTTCCTTCCATCCAGCCATCCATCCAGCCATCCATCCATGACTCCATCCCTCCAGCCAGCCAACCATCCAGCCATCCATCGATCTAGCCATCCATTCAGCCATCCATCCATCCATCCATCCCTCCGGCCACCCGTCCATCCAGCCTTCCATCCATCCAGCCATCCGTCCAGCCATCCTTTAATCCATCCATTCCTCCAGTCAGCAATCCATCCAGCCATCCATCCAGCCATCCATCCCTCCAGCCAGCTATCTATCCAGCCATCCATCCATACAGCCATCCATTCAGCCATCCATCCAGCCATCCATCCATCCATCCATCCATCCATCCATCCAGCCAGCCAACCATCCAGCCATCCCTCCATCCAGCCATCCACCCATCAATCCATCCCTCCAGCCAGCCATCCATCCAGCCATCCATCCATCCAGCCATCCATCCAGCCATCCATCCATCAATCCATTCCTCCAGCCAGGCGTCCATCCAGCCATCCATCCAAACCAGCCGTCCATCCAGCCATCCATCCAGCCAAGCATCCCTCCAGCTTGCCATCCATCCATCCATCCCTCCAGCCAACCAACCATCCAGCCACACCTCCATCCAGCCATCCATCCATCCATCCCTCCAGCCAGCCATCCATCCAGCCATCCATCCATCCAGCCATCCATCCAGCCATCCATCCATCAATACATCCCTCCAGCCAGCCATCCATCCAGCCATCCATCCATCCAGCCGTCCATCCAGCCACCCATCCATCCCTCCAGCCAGCCATCCATCCAGCCATCCATCCATCCATCCATTCCTCCAGCCAGCCAACCATCCAGCCAACCCTACATCCAGCCATCCCTCCATCCAGCCATCCATCCATTCCTCCAGCCAGCCATCCATCCAGCCATCCATCCATCCAGCCATCCATCCAGCCATCCATCCATCAATCCATCCCTCCAGCAAGCCATCCATCCAGCCATCCATCCATCCAGCCGTCCATCCAACCATCCATCCATCCATCCATCCATCCAGCCAGCTATCCATCCAGCCAGCCATCCATCCAGCCATCCATTCAGCCATCCATCCAGCCATCCATCCATCCATCCATCAATCCAGCCATCCATCCATCCATCCATTCCTCCAGCCAGCCATCCATCCAGCCATCCATCCATCCATCCATCCATCCAGCCATCCATCCATCCATCCCTCCGGCCACCCGTCCATCCAGCCTTCCATCCATCCAGCCATCCGTCCAGCCATCCTTTAATCCATCCATTCCTCCAGTCAGCAATCCATCCAGCCATCCATCCAGCCATCCATCCCTCCAGCCAGCTATCTATCCAGCCATCCATCCATACAGCCATCCATTCAGCCATCCATCCAGCCATCCATCCATCCATCCATCCATCCATCCATCCAGCCAGCCAACCATCCAGCCATCCCTCCATCCAGCCATCCACCCATCAATCCATCCCTCCAGCCAGCCATCCATCCAGCCATCCATCCATCCAGCCATCCATCCAGCCATCCATCCATCAATCCATTCCTCCAGCCAGGCGTCCATCCAGCCATCCATCCAAACCAGCCGTCCATCCAGCCATCCATCCAGCCAAGCATCCCTCCAGCTTGCCATCCATCCATCCATCCCTCCAGCCAACCAACCATCCAGCCACACCTCCATCCAGCCATCCATCCATCCATCCCTCCAGCCAGCCATCCATCAGGCCATCCATCCATCCAGCCATCCATCCAGCCATCCATCCATCAATACATCCCTCCTGCCAGCCATCCATCCAGCCATCCATCCATCCAGCCGTCCATCCAGCCACCCATCCATCCCTCCAGCCAGCCATCCATCCAGCCATCCATCCATTCCTCCAGCCAGCCAACCATCCAGCCAACCCTACATCCAGCCATCCCTCCATCCAGCCATCCATCCATTCCTCCAGCCAGCCATCCATCCAGCCATCCATCCATCCAGCCATCCATCCAGCCATCCATCCATCAATCCATCCCTCCAGCAAGCCATCCATCCAGCCATCCATCCATCCAGCCGTCCATCCAACCATCCATCCATCCATCCATCCATCCAGCCAGCTATCCATCCAGCCAGCCATCCATCCAGCCATCCATTCAGCCATCCATCCAGCCATCCATCCATCCATCCATCAATCCAGCCATCCATCCATCCATCCATTCCTCCAGCCAGCCATCCATCCAGCCATCCATCCATCCATCCATCCATCCAGCCATCCATCCATCCATCCCTCCAGCCAGCCATCCATCCAACCATCCAACGGTCCAGCCATCCAGCCAGCCAACCATCCAGCCATCCCTCCATCCAGCCATCCATCCATCCATCCATCCCTCCAGCCAGCCATCCATCCAGCCATCCATCCATCCAGCAACCCATCCAGCCATTCATCCATCAAACCATCCCTCCAGCCAGCCATCCATCCAGCCATCCATCTATCCAGCCATTCATCCAGCCATCCATCCATCCATCCATCCCTCCAGCCAGTTATCTATCCAGCCACCCATTCAGCCATACATCCAGCCATCCATCCAACCAGCCATCCATTCAGCCATCCATCCATCCACCCATTCATCCAGCCAGCCATCCATCCAGCCATCCATCCATCCAGCGATCCATCCATCCTTCGCTCCAGCCAGCCATCCATTCGGCAATCCATCCATCCAGCCATCCATTCAGCCATCCATCCATCCATCCATCCCTCCAGCCAGCCATCCATCCAGCCATCCATCCTTCCAGCCATCCATCCAGCCATCCATCCATCCATCCATCCATCCCTCCAGCCATTCATCCATCCAGCCAGCCGTCGAGACATCCATCCATCAATCCATCACTCCAGCCCGCCATCCATCCAGCCATCCTGCATCCAGCCATCCATCCAGCCATCCATCCATCCATCCATCCAGCCAGCCAACCATCCAGCCATCCCTCCATCCAGCCATCCACCCATCAATCCATACCTCCAGCCAGCCATCCATCCAGCCATCCATCCATTCAGCCATCCATCCAGCCATCCATCCATCAATCCATTCCTCCAGCCAGGCGTCCATCCAGCCATCCATCCAAACCAGCCGTCCATCCAGCCATCCATCCAGCCATGCATCCCTCCAGCTTGCCATCCATCCATCCATCCCTCCAGCCAACCAACCATCCAGCCACACCTCCATCCAGCCATCCATCCATCCATCCCTCCAGCCAGCCATCCATCCAGCCATCCATCCATCCAGCCATCCATCCAGCCATCCATCCATCAATACATCCCTCCAGCCAGCCATCCATCCAGCCATCCATCCATCCAGCCGTCCATCCAGCCACCCATCCATCCCTCCAGCCAGCCATCCATCCAGCCATCCATCCATCCATCCATTCCTCCAGCCAGCCAACCATCCAGCCAACCCTACATCCAGCCATCCCTCCATCCAGCCATCCATCCATTCCTCCAGCCAGCCATCCATCCAGCCATCCATCCATCCAGCCATCCATCCAACCATCCATCCATCAATCCATCCCTCCAGCCAGCCATCCATCCAGCCATCCATCCATCCAGCCGTCCATCCAACCATCCATCCATCCATCCATCCATCCATCCAGCCAGCTATCCATCCAGCCAGCCATCCATCCAGCCATCCATTCAGCCATCCATCCAGCCATCCATCCATCCATCCATCAATCCAGCCATCCATCCATCCATCCATTCCTCCAGCCAGCCATCCATCCAGCCATCCATCCATCCATCCATCCATCCAGCCATCCATCCATCCATCCCTCCAGCCAGCCATCCATCCAACCATCCAACGGTCCAGCCATCCAGCCAGCCAACCATCCAGCCATCCCTCCATCCAGCCATCCATCCATCCATCCATCCCTCCAGCCAGCCATCCATCCAGCCATCCATCCATCCAGCAACCCATCCAGCCATTCATCCATCAATCCATCCCTCCAGCCAGCCATCCATCCAGCCATCCATCTATCCAGCCATCCATCCAGCCATCCATCCATCCATCCATCCCTCCAGCCAGTTATCTATCCAGCCATCCATCCATCCAGCCATCCATTCAGCCATACATCCAGCCATCCATCCAACCAGCCATCCATTCAGCCATCCATCCATCCACCCATTCATCCAGCCAGCCATCCATCCAGCCATCCATCCATCCAGCGATCCATCCATCCATCGCTCCAGCCAGCCATCCATTCGGCAATCCATCCGTCCAGCCATCCATCCAGCCATCCATCCATCCATCCATCCCTCCAGCCAGCCATCCATCCAGCCATCCATCCTTCCAGCCATCCATCCAGCCATCCATCCATCCATCCATCCATCCCTCCAGCCATTCATCCATCCAGCCAGCCGTCCAGCCATCCATCCATCAATCCATCACTCCAGCCCGCCATCCATCCAGCTATCATTCATCCAGCCATCCATCCAGCCATCCATCCATGACTCCATCCCTCCTGCCAGCCATCCATCCAGTCATCCGTCGATCTAGCCATCCATTCAGCCATGAATCCACCCATCCATCCCTCCAGCCAGCCGTCCATCCTGCCTTCCATCCATCCAGCCATCCGTCCAGCCATCCATTAATCCATCCATTCCTCCAGCCAGCAATCCATCCAGCCATCCATCCAGCCATCCATCCAACCACCCATCGATCCATCCATCCCTCCAGCAAGCCATCCATCCAGCCATCCATCCATCCAGCTATCCATCCAGCCATCCATCCATCCATCCATCCCTCCAGCCAGCCATCCATCCAGTATCCATCCCTCCAGCCATCCATTCAGCCATCCATCCTTCCAGCCATCCATCCAGCCATCCATCCATCCATCCATTCCTCCAGCTAGCCATCCATCCAGCCATCCATCTATCCAGCCGTCCATCCAGCCATCCATCCATCCATCCCTCCAGCCAGCCATCCATCCAGCCATCCATCTGTCCAGCCATCCATCCAGCCATCTCTCCATCCATCCATTCCTCCAGCCAGCCATCCATCCAGCCATCCATCCAGCCATCCATCCAGCCATCCATCCAGCCATCCATCCATCCATCCCTCCAGCCAGCCATCCATCCAGCCATACATCCGTCCAGACATCCATCCAGCCATCCACCCATCCATCCATCCCTCCAGCCAGCCATCCATCCAGCCTTCCATCCTTCCAGCCATCCATCCAGCCATCCATCCATCCCTCCAGCCAGCCATCCATCCAGCCAGCCGTCCAGCCATCCATCCATCAATCCATCACTCCAGCCCGCCATCCCTCCAGCCAGCCATCCATCCAGCCATCCGTCGATCTAGCCATCCATTCAGCCATCCATCCATCCATCCATCCCTCCAGCCAGCCGTCCATCCAGCCTTCCATCCATCCAGCCATTCGTCCAGCCATCCATGAATCCATCCATTCCTCCAGCCAGCAATACATCCAGCCATCCATCCAGCCATCCATCCAGCCACCCATCGATCCATCCATCCCTCCAGCAAGCCATCCATCCAGCCATCCATCCATCCAGCTATCCATCCAGCCATCCATCCATCCATCCATCCCTCCAGCCAGCCATCCATCCAGCCATCCATCCATCCAGCCATCCATCCATTCATCCATCCATCCATCCATCCCTCCAGCCAGCCATCCATCCGTACATCCATCCATCCAGCCATCATTCCAGCCACACATCCATCCATCCATCCCTCCAGCCATCCATCCATGCAGCCATCCATCAATCCAGCCATCCATTCAGCCATCCATCCATCCAGCCATCCATCCAGACATCCATCCATCCATCCATTCCTCCAGCCAGCCATCCATCCAGCCATCCATCCATCCAGCCGTCCATCCAGCCATCCATCCATCCATCCCTCCAGCCAGCCATCCATCAAGCCATCCATCTGTCCAGCCATCAATCCAGCCATCCATCCATCCATCCATCCCTCCAGCCAGCCATCCATCCAGCCATCCATCCTTCCAGCCATCCATCCAGCCATCTATCCATCCATCCATCCCTCCAGCCAGCCATCCATCCAGCCAGCCGTCCAGCCATCCATCCATCAATCCATCTCTCCAGCCAGCCTTGCATCCAGCCTTCCTTCCATCCAGCCATCCATCCAGCCATCCATCCATGACTCCATCCCTCCAGCCAGCCAACCATCCAGCCATCCATCGATCTCGCCATCCATTCAGCCATCCATCCATCCATCCATCCCTCCGGCCACCCGTCCATCCAGCCTTCCATCCATCCAGCCATCCGTCCAGCCATCCATTAATCCATCCATTCCTACAGCCAGCAATCCATCCAGCCATCCATCCAGCCATCCATCCCTACAGCCAGCTATCTATCCAGCCATTCATCCATCCAGCCATCCATTCAGCCATCCATCCAGCCATCCATCCATCCATCCATCCATCCATCCAGCCAGCCAACCATCCAGCCATCCCTCCATCCAGCCATCCACCCATCAATCCATCCCTCCAGCCAGCCATCCATCCAGCCATCCATCCATCCAGCCATCCATCCAGCCATCCATCCATCAATCCATTCCTCCAGCCAGGCGTCCATCCAGCCATCCATCCAAACCAGCCGTCCATCCAGCCATCCATCCATCCATGCATCCCTCCAGCTTGCCATCCATCCATCCATCCCTCCAGCCATCAAACCATCCAGCCACAGCTCCATCCAGCCATCCATCCATCCATCCCTCCAGCCAGCCATCCATCCAGCCATCCATCCATCCAGCCATCCATCCAGCCATCCATCCATCAATACATCCCTCCAGCCAGCCATCCATCCAGCCATCCATCCATCCAGCCATCCATCCAGCCATCCATCCATCAATACATCCCTCCAGCCAGCCATCCATCCAGCCATCCATCCATCCATCCATCCAGCCAGCCAACCATCCAGCCATCCCCCCATACAGCCATCCATCCATCCATCCATCCCTCCAGCCATTCATCCATCCAGCCATCTATCCATCCAGCCATCCATCCAGCCATCCAGCCATCAATCCATCCCTCCAGTCAGCCATCCATCAAGCCATCCATCCAAACCAGCCGTCCATCCAGCCATCCATCCATTCATGCATCCCTCCAGCCAGCCATCCATCCAGTCATCCATCCATCCATCACTCCAGCCAGCCAACCATCCAGCCATCCCTCCATCCAGCCATCCATCCATCCTTCCCTCCAGCCAGCCATCCATCCAGCCATAGATCCATCCAGCCATCGATCCAGCCATCCATCCATCAATCCATCCCTCCAGCCTGCCATCCATCCAGCCATCCATCCATCCAGCAGTCCATCCAGCCATCCATCCATCCCTCCAGCCAGCCATCCATCCAGCCATCCATCCATCCATCCATCCCTCCAGCCAGCCAACCATCCAGCCAACCCTCCATCCAGCCATCCCTCCATCCAGCCATCCATCCATCCATCCATCCCTCCAGCCAGCCATCCATCCAGCCATCCATCCATCCAGCCATCCAACCAGCCATCCATCCATCAATCCATCCCTCCAGCCAGCCATCCATCCAGCCACCCATCCATCCAGCCGTCCATCCAACCATCCATCCATCCATCCATCCCTCCAGCCAGCTATCCATCCAGCCATCCATCCATCCAGCCATCCATTCAGCCATCCAGCCAGCCATCCATCCATCCAGCCATCAATCCAGCCATCCATCCATCCATCCATTCCTCCAGACAGCCATCCATCCAGCCATCCATCCATCCCACCCTCCAGCCAGCCATCCATCCAGCCATCCATCCATCCTGCCGTCCATCCAACCATCCATCCATCCCTCCAGCCAGCTATCCATCCAACCATCCATCCATCCAGCCATCCATTCAGCCATCCATCCAGCCATCCATCCATCCAGCCATCAATCCAGCCATCCATCCATCCATCCATTCCTCCAGCCAGCCATCCATCCAGCCATCCATCTATCCAGCCATCCATCCAGCCATCCATCCATCCATCCCTCCAGCCAGCCATCCATCCAGCCATCCATCCGTCCAGCCATCCAGCCAGCCAACCATCCAGTCATCGCTCCATCCAGCCATCCATCCATCCACCCATCCCTCCAGCCATCCATCCATCCAGCCATCCATCCAGCCATCGATCCATCCATCCATCCCTCCAGCCAGATATCATTCCAGCCATCCATCCATCCAGCCATCCATTCAGCCATCCATCCAGCCATCCATCCATCCAGCCATCCATCCATCCATCCATCCATCCATCCATCCATTCCTTCAGCCAGCCATCCATCCAGCCATCCATCCATCCAGCCATCCATCCAGCCATCCATCCATCCATCCATCCCTCCAGCCAGCCATCCATCCAGCCATCCATCCGTCCAGCCATCCATCCAGCCATCCATCCATCCATCCATCCCTCCAGCCAGGCATCCATCCAGCCATCCATCCTTCCAGCCATCCATCCAGCCATCCATCCATCCATCCATCCCTCCAGCCAGCCATCCATCCAGCCATCCAGCCATCCATCCATCAATCCATCCCTCCAGCCAGCCATGCCTCCAGCCATCCTTCCATCAAGCCATCCATCCAGACAGCTATCCATGGCTCCATCCCTCCAGCCAGCCATCCATCCAGCCATCGATCTAGCCATCCATTCAGCCATCCATCCATCCAACCCTGCAGCCAGCCATCCATCCAGCCTTCCATCCATCCAGCCATCCGTCCAGCCATCCATTAATCCATCCATTCTTCCAGCCAGCAATCCATCCAGCCATCCATCCAGCCATCCATCCAGCCATCCATTCATCCATCCATCACTTCATCCAGCCATCCATCCAGCCATCCATCCATCCAGCCATCCATCGAGCCATCCATCCATCCATCCATCCCTCCAGCCAGCCATCCATTCGGCCATCCATACTTCCAGCCACCCATCCATCCATCCATCCATCCCTCCAGCCAGCCATCCATCCGGACATCCATCCATCCAGGCATCCATCCAGCCACCCATCCATCCATCCATCCCTCCAGCCAGCCATCCATCCAGCCATCCATCTATCCAACGTTCAATCCGCCAACCATCCATCCATCCCACCAGGCAGCCATCCAACCATCCATCCCTCCAGCCAGCCATCCATCCAGCCATCCATCCATCTAGCAATCCATCCAGCCATCCAGCCATCAATCCATCCATCCATCCAGCCATCCATCCAGCCATCCATTCAGCCATCCATTCAGCCATCCATTCATCCATCCATCCAGCCATCCATCAATCCATCCATCCATCCAGCCATTCTACCAGCCACCCATCCATCCATCCAGCCAACCAGCCATCCATCCACCCATCCATCCAGCCAGCCATGCAGACATCTAGCCATCCATCCAGCCATCCATCCAGCCATCCAACATCCTTCCATCCCTCCAGCCAGCCATCCATTCAGCCATCCATCAAACCAGCCATCCATCCAACCATCCACCCATCCATCACTCCAGCCAGCCATTATTCCAGCCATCCATCCAGCCAGCCATCCATCCAGCCACCCATCCATCCATCCATCCCTCCAGCCTGCCATCCATCCAGCCATCCATCCATCCATCGCTCCAGCCAATCGTCCATCCAGCCATCCATCCATCCAGCCATCCAACCAGCCATCCATCCATCCATCCAACCCTCCAGCCAGCCATCCACCCAGCCATCCCTACATCCATCCGTCCATCCATCCATCCATCCAGCCATCCAACCATCCAGCCAGCCGTCCATCCAGCCATCCCTCCATACAGCCATTCATCCAGCCATCCATCCATCCGTCACCCACGCCAGCCATCCATCCAGCCATCCCTCCATCCAGCCATGCATCCAGCCATCCATCCATCCATCCATCCATCCATCCAGCCATCCATCCAGCCATCCATCCATCCAGCCTTCCAGCCATCCAGCCATCCATCCATCCAACCATCCATCCATCCAGCCATCCATCCATCCATCCATCCAGCCATCCATCAAGCCATCCATCCATCCAGCCATCCATCCAGCCATCCATCCATCCATCCATCCCGCCAGCGAGTCATCCATCCAGCCATCCATCCATCCAGCCATCCATCCTGCCATCCATCCATCCATCCATCCCTCCAGCCAGCCATTCATCCAGCCATACATCCATCCAGCCATCCGTCCAGCTATCCATCCATCCATCCTTCCATCCCTCCAGCAAGCCATCCATCCAGCCATCCAGCCATCCATCCAGCCATCCATCCATCCATCCATCCCTCCAGCCAGCCATCCATCCAGCCAAACCTCCATCCAGCCATCCATCCAGCCATCCATTCAGCAATCCATCCATCCATCCATGCCTTCAGCCAGCCATCCATTCGGCCATCCATCCATCCAGCCATCCATCCATCCATCCCTCCAGCCAGCCATCCATCCAGCCATCCATCCATCCAGCCACCCATCCATCCATCCATCCATCCATCCATCCATCCCTCCCGCCAGCCATCCATTCAGCCATCCATCCATCCAGCCATCCATCCAGCCATCCATCCATCCGTCCCTCCAGCCAGCCATCCATCCAGCCATCCATCCATCCAGCCTTCCATCCAGCCATCCATCCATCCATCCTTCCCTCCAGCCAGCCATCCATCCAGCCATCCATCCATCCAGCCGCCCATCCAGCCATCCATCCATCCATCCATCCCTCCAGCCAGTCATCCAACCAGCCATCCATCCATCCAGCCATCCAGCCAGCCATCCATCCATCCATCCATCCCTCCAGCCAGCCATTCATCCAGCCATCCATCCATTCAGCCATCCATCCAGCCATCCAACCATCCAGCCATCCATCCAGCCATCCATCCATCCATCCATCCTTCCAGCCAGCCATTCACCCAGCCATCCATCCATTCAGCCATCCATCCAGCCATCCATCCATCCATCCATCACTCAAGCCAGCCTATCCATCCAGCCATCCATCCGTCCAGCCATCCATCCATCCATCCATCCCTCGAGCCAGCCATCCATCCAGCCATCCATCCTTCCAGCCATCCATCCAGCCATCCATCCATCCATCCATACCTCCAGCCAGCCATCCATCCAGCCAGCCGTCCAGCCATCCATCCATCAATCCATCACTCCAGCCCGCCATCCCTCCAGCCAGCCATCCATCCAGCCATCCGTCGATCTAGCCATCCATTCAGCCATCCATCCATCCATCCATCCCTCCAGCCAGCCGTCCATCCAGCCTTCCATCCATCCAGCCATTCGTCCAGCCATCCATGAATCCATCCATTCCTCCAGCCAGCAATACATCCAGCCATCCATCCAGCCATCCATCCAGCCACCCATCGATCCATCCATCCCTCCAGCAAGCCATCCATCCAGCCATCCATCCATCCAGCTATCCATCCAGCCATCCATCCATCCATCCATCCCTCCAGCCAGCCATCCATCCAGCCATCCATCCATCCAGCCATCCATCCATTCATCCATCCATCCATCCATCCCTCCAGCCAGCCATCCATCCGTACATCCATCCATCCAGCCATCATTCCAGCCACACATCCATCCATCCATCCCTCCAGCCATCCATCCATGCAGCCATCCATCAATCCAGCCATCCATTCAGCCATCCATCCATCCAGCCATCCAACCAGACATCCATCCATCCATCCATTCCTCCAGCCAGCCATCCATCCAGCCATCCATCCATCCAGCCGTCCATCCAGCCATCCATCCATCCATCCCTCCAGCCAGCCATCCATCAAGCCATCCATCTGTCCAGCCATCAATCCAGCCATCCATCCATCCATCCATCCCTCCAGCCAGCCATCCATCCAGCCATCCATCCTTCCAGCCATCCATCCAGCCATCTATCCATCCATCCATCCCTCCAGCCAGCCATCCATCCAGCCAGCCGTCCAGCCATCCATCCATCAATCCATCTCTCCAGCCAGCCTTGCATCCAGCCTTCCTTCCATCCAGCCATCCATCCAGCCATCCATCCATGACTCCATCCCTCCAGCCAGCCAACCATCCAGCCATCCATCGATCTCGCCATCCATTCAGCCATCCATCCATCCATCCATCCCTCCGGCCACCCGTCCATCCAGCCTTCCATCCATCCAGCCATCCGTCCAGCCATCCATTAATCCATCCATTCCTACAGCCAGCAATCCATCCAGCCATCCATCCAGCCATCCATCCCTACAGCCAGCTATCTATCCAGCCATTCATCCATCCAGCCATCCATTCAGCCATCCATCCAGCCATCTATCCATCCATCCATCCCTCCAGCCAGCCATCCATCCAGCCAGCCGTCCAGCCATCCATCCATCAATCCATCTCTCCAGCCAGCCTTGCATCCAGCCTTCCTTCCATCCAGCCATCCATCCAGCCATCCATCCATGACTCCATCCCTCCAGCCAGCCAACCATCCAGCCATCCATCGATCTCGCCATCCATTCAGCCATCCATCCATCCATCCATCCCTCCGGCCACCCGTCCATCCAGCCTTCCATCCATCCAGCCATCCGTCCAGCCATCCATTAATCCATCCATTCCTACAGCCAGCAATCCATCCAGCCATCCATCCAGCCATCCATCCCTACAGCCAGCTATCTATCCAGCCATTCATCCATCCAGCCATCCATTCAGCCATCCATCCAGCCATCCATCCATCCATCCATCCATCCATCCAGCCAGCCAACCATCCAGCCATCCCTCCATCCAGCCATCCACCCATCAATCCATCCCTCCAGCCAGCCATCCATCCAGCCATCCATCCATCCAGCCATCCATCCAGCCATCCATCCATCAATCCATTCCTCCAGCCAGGCGTCCATCCAGCCATCCATCCAAACCAGCCGTCCATCCAGCCATCCATCCATCCATGCATCCCTCCAGCTTGCCATCCATCCATCCATCCCTCCAGCCATCAAACCATCCAGCCACAGCTCCATCCAGCCATCCATCCATCCATCCCTCCAGCCAGCCATCCATCCAGCCATCCATCCATCCAGCCATCCATCCAGCCATCCATCCATCAATACATCCCTCCAGCCAGCCATCCATCCAGCCATCCATCCATCCAGCCATCCATCCAGCCATCCATCCATCAATACATCCCTCCAGCCAGCCATCCATCCAGCCATCCATCCATCCATCCATCCAGCCAGCCAACCATCCAGCCATCCCCCCATACAGCCATCCATCCATCCATCCATCCCTCCAGCCATTCATCCATCCAGCCATCTATCCATCCAGCCATCCATCCAGCCATCCAGCCATCAATCCATCCCTCCAGTCAGCCATCCATCAAGCCATCCATCCAAACCAGCCGTCCATCCAGCCATCCATCCATTCATGCATCCCTCCAGCCAGCCATCCATCCAGTCATCCATCCATCCATCACTCCAGCCAGCCAACCATCCAGCCATCCCTCCATCCAGCCATCCATCCATCCTTCCCTCCAGCCAGCCATCCATCCAGCCATAGATCCATCCAGCCATCGATCCAGCCATCCATCCATCAATCCATCCCTCCAGCCTGCCATCCATCCAGCCATCCATCCATCCAGCAGTCCATCCAGCCATCCATCCATCCCTCCAGCCAGCCATCCATCCAGCCATCCATCCATCCATCCATCCCTCCAGCCAGCCAACCATCCAGCCAACCCTCCATCCAGCCATCCCTCCATCCAGCCATCCATCCATCCATCCATCCCTCCAGCCAGCCATCCATCCAGCCATCCATCCATCCAGCCATCCAACCAGCCATCCATCCATCAATCCATCCCTCCAGCCAGCCATCCATCCAGCCACCCATCCATCCAGCCGTCCATCCAACCATCCATCCATCCATCCATCCCTCCAGCCAGCTATCCATCCAGCCATCCATCCATCCAGCCATCCATTCAGCCATCCATCCAGCCATCCATCCATCCAGCCATCAATCCAGCCATCCATCCATCCATCCATTCCTCCAGACAGCCATCCATCCAGCCATCCATCCATCCCACCCTCCAGCCAGCCATCCATCCAGCCATCCATCCATCCTGCCGTCCATCCAACCATCCATCCATCCCTCCAGCCAGCTATCCATCCAACCATCCATCCATCCAGCCATCCATTCAGCCATCCATCCAGCCATCCATCCATCCAGCCATCAATCCAGCCATCCATCCATCCATCCATTCCTCCAGCCAGCCATCCATCCAGCCATCCATCTATCCAGCCATCCATCCAGCCATCCATCCATCCATCCCTCCAGCCAGCCATCCATCCAGCCATCCATCCGTCCAGCCATCCAGCCAGCCAACCATCCAGTCATCGCTCCATCCAGCCATCCATCCATCCACCCATCCCTCCAGCCATCCATCCATCCAGCCATCCATCCAGCCATCGATCCATCCATCCATCCCTCCAGCCAGATATCATTCCAGCCATCCATCCATCCAGCCATCCATTCAGCCATCCATCCAGCCATCCATCCATCCAGCCATCCATCCATCCATCCATCCATCCATCCATCCATTCCTTCAGCCAGCCATCCATCCAGCCATCCATCCATCCAGCCATCCATCCAGCCATCCATCCATCCATCCATCCCTCCAGCCAGCCATCCATCCAGCCATCCATCCGTCCAGCCATCCATCCAGCCATCCATCCATCCATCCATCCCTCCAGCC
The DNA here is from genome assembly GCF_047496885.1 of Scyliorhinus torazame. Classification (NCBI taxonomy): domain Eukaryota; kingdom Metazoa; phylum Chordata; class Chondrichthyes; order Carcharhiniformes; family Scyliorhinidae; genus Scyliorhinus; species Scyliorhinus torazame. The sequence continues at coordinate 287,166,444 of NC_092708.1, read as the reverse complement.
AGGCATCCATCCAGCCATCCATCCTTCCAGCCATCCATCCAGCCATCCATCCATCCATCCATCCCTCCAGCCAGCCATCCATCCAGCCATCCAGCCATCCATCCATCAATCCATCCCTCCAGCCAGCCATGCCTCCAGCCATCCTTCCATCAAGCCATCCATCCAGACATCTATCCATGGCTCCATCCCTCCAGCCAGCCATCCATCCAGCCATCGATCTAGCCATCCATTCAGCCATCCATCCATCCATCCCTGCAGCCAGCCATCCATCCAGCCTTCCATCCATCCAGCCATCCGTCCAGCCATCCATTAATCCATCCATTCTTCCAGCCAGCAATCCATCCAGCCATCCATCCAGCCATCCATTCATCCATCCATCACTTCATCCAGCCATCCATCCAGCCATCCATCCATCCAGCCATCCATCGAGCCATCCATCCATCCATCCATCCCTCCAGCCAGCCATCCATTCGGCCATCCATACTTCCAGCCACCCATCCATCCATCCATCCATCCCTCCAGCCAGCCATCCATCCGGACATCCATCCATCCAGGCATCCATCCAGCCACCCATCCATCCATCCATCCCTCCAGCCAGCCATCCATCCAGCCATCCATCTATCCAACGTTCAATCCGCCAACCATCCATCCATCCCACCAGGCAGCCATCCAACCATCCATCCCTCCAGCCAGCCATCCATCCAGCCATCCATCCATCTAGCAATCCATCCAGCCATCCAGCCATCAATCCATCCATCCATCCAGCCATCCATCCAGCCATCCATTCAGCCATCCATTCAGCCATCCATTCATCCATCCATCCAGCCATCCATCAATCCATCCATCCATCCAGCCATTCTACCAGCCACCCATCCATCCATCCAGCCAACCAGCCATCCATCCACCCATCCATCCAGCCAGCCATGCAGACATCTAGCCATCCATCCAGCCATCCATCCAGCCATCCAACATCCTTCCATCCCTCCAGCCAGCCATCCATTCAGCCATCCATCAAACCAGCCATCCATCCAACCATCCACCCATCCATCACTCCAGCCAGCCATTATTCCAGCCATCCATCCAGCCAGCCATCCATCCAGCCACCCATCCATCCATCCATCCCTCCAGCCTGCCATCCATCCAGCCATCCATCCATCCATCCCTCCAGCCAATCGTCCATCCAGCCATCCATCCATCCAGCCATCCCACCAGCCATCCATCCATCCATCCAACCCTCCAGCCAGCCATCCACCCAGCCATCCCTACATCCATCCGTCCATCCATCCATCCATCCAGCCATCCAACCATCCAGCCAGCCGTCCATCCAGCCATCCCTCCATACAGCCATTCATCCAGCCATCCATCCATCCGTCACCCACGCCAGCCATCCATCCAGCCATCCCTCCATCCAGCCATGCATCCAGCCATCCATCCATCCATCCATCCATCCATCCAGCCATCCATCCAGCCATCCATCCATCCAGCCTTCCAGCCATCCAGCCATCCATCCATCCAACCATCCATCCATCCAGCCATCCATCCATCCATCCATCCAGCCATCCATCAAGCCATCCATCCATCCAGCCATCCATCCAGCCATCCATCCATCCATCCATCCCGCCAGCGAGTCATCCATCCAGCCATCCATCCATCCAGCCATCCATCCTGCCATCCATCCATCCATCCATCCCTCCAGCCAGCCAGTCATCCAGCCATACATCCATCCAGCCATCCGTCCAGCTATCCATCCATCCATCCTTCCATCCCTCCAGCAAGCCATCCATCCAGCCATCCAGCCATCCATCCAGCCATCCATCCATCCATCCATCCCTCCAACCAGCCATCCATCCAGCCAAACCTCCATCCAGCCATCCATCCAGCCATCCATTCAGCAATCCATCCATCCATCCATGCCTTCAGCCAGCCATCCATTCGGCCATCCATCCATCCAGCCATCCATCCATCCATCCCTCCAGCCAGCCATCCATCCAGCCATCCATCCATCCAGCCACCCATCCATCCATCCATCCATCCATCCATCCATCCCTCCCGCCAGCCATCCATTCAGCCATCCATCCATCCAGCCATCCATCCAGCCATCCATCCATCCGTCCCTCCAGCCAGCCATCCATCCAGCCATCCATCCATCCAGCCTTCCATCCAGCCATCCATCCATCCATCCTTCCCTCCAGCCAGCCATCCATCCAGCCATCCATCCATCCAGCCGCCCATCCAGCCATCCATCCATCCATCCATCCCTCCAGCCAGTCATCCAACCAGCCATCCATCCATCCAGCCATCCAGCCAGCCATCCATCCATCCATCCATCCCTCCAGCCAGCCATTCATCCAGCCATCCATCCATTCAGCCATCCATCCAGCCATCCAACCATCCAGCCATCCATCCAGCCATCCATCCATCCATCCATCCCTCCAGCCAGCCATTCACCCAGCCATCCATCCATTCAGCCATCCATCCAGCCATCCATCCATCCATCCATCACTCCAGCCAGCCTATCCATCCAGCCATCCATCCGTCCAGCCATCCATCCATCCATCCATCCCTCGAGCCAGCCATCCATCCAGCCATCCATCCTTCCAGCCATCCATCCAGCCATCCATCCATCCATCCATACCTCCAGCCAGCCATCCATCCAGCCAGCCATCCAGCCATCCATCCATCCATCCCTCCAGCCAGCCATCCATCCAGCCATCCATCCATCCAGCCACCCATCCATCCATCCATCCATCCATCCATCCATCCATCCATCCCTCCCGCCAGCCATCCATTCAGCCATCCATCCATCCAGCCATCCATCCAGCCATCCATCCATCCGACCATCCCTCCAGCCAGTCATCCAACCAGCCATCCATCCATCCAGCCATCCATCCAGCCATCCATCCATCCATCCATCCCTCCAGCCAGCCATTCATCCAGCCATCCATCCATTCAGCCATCCATCCAGCCATCCAACCATCCATCCCTCCAGCAAGCCATCCATCCAGCCATCCATTCATCCAGCCATCCATCCAGCCATCCATCCATCCATCCATCCCTCCAGCCAGCCATCCATCCAGCCATCCCTCCATCCAGCCATCCACCCAGCCATCAAACCATTCATCCATCTCTCCAGCCAGCCATACATCCAGCCATCCATCCATCCATCCAGCCATCCATCCATCCATCCATCCCTCCTTCCAGCCAGTCATTAAGCCATCCATCCATCCAGCCATCCATCTAGCCATCCATCCCTCCAGCCAGCCAGCCATCCAGCCATCCCTCCATCCAGCCATCCATCCAGCCATCCATCCATCCCTCCAGCCAGCCAACCATCCAGCCATCCCTCCATCCAGCTATCCATCCATCCATCCATCCCACCAGCCAGCCATCCATTCAGCCATCCATCCAGCTATCCATCCAGCCATCCATTCAGCAATCCATCCCTCCAGCCAGCCACCCATCAAGCCATCCATTCATCCAGACGTCCATTCAGCCATCCATCCATCCATCCTTCCCTTCAGCCTGCCATCCATCCAGCCATCCATCCATCCAGCCATCCATCCAGCCATCCATCCATCCATCCATCCCTCCAGCCAGCCATTCACCCAGCCACCCATCCATTCAGCCATCCATCCAGCCATCCATCCATCCATCAACCCCTCCAGCCAGCCTATCCATCCAGCCATCCATCCGTCCAGCCATCCATCCATCCATCCATCCCTCGAGCCAGCCATCCATCCAGCCATCCATCCTTCCAGCCATCCATCCATCCAACCCTCCAGCCAGCCATCCATCCAGCCAGCCATCCAGCCATCCATCCATCAATCCATCCCTCCAGCCAGCCATGCATCCAGCCATCCTTCCATCCAGCCATCCATCCAGACATCCATCCATGACTCCATCCCTCCAGCTAGCCATCCATCCATCCATCGATCTAGCCATCCATTCAGCCATCCATCCATCCATCCACCCATCCCTGCAGCCAGCCATCCATCCAGCCTTCCATCCATCCAGCCATCCGTCCAGCCATCCATTAATCCATCCATTCCTCCAGCCAGCAATCCATCCAGCCACCCATCCAGCCATCCATCCAGCCATCCATCCATCCATCCATCACTCCAGCCAGCCATCCATCCAGCCATCCATCCATCCAGCCTTCCATCCAGCCATCCATCCATCCATCCTTCCCTCCAGCCAGCCATCCATCCAGCCATCCATCCATCCAGCCGCCCATCCAGCCATCCATCCATCCATCCATCCCTCCAGCCAGTCATCCAACCAGCCATCCATCCATCCAGCCATCTATCCAGCCATCCATCCATCCATCCATCCCTCCAGCCAGCCATTCATCCAGCCATCCATCCATTCAGCCATCCATCCAGCCATCCAACCATCCAGCCATCCATCCAGCCATCCATCCATCCATCCATCCCTCCAGCCAGCCATTCACCCAGCCATCCATCCATTCAGCCATCCATCCAGCCATCCATCCATCCATCCATCACTCCAGCCAGCCTATCCATCCAGCCATCCATCCGTCCAGCCATCCATCCATCCATCCATCCCTCGAGCCAGCCATCCATCCAGCCATCCATCCTTCCAGCCATCCATCCAGCCATCCATCCATCTATCCATACCTCCAGCCAGCCATCCATCCAGCCAGCCATCCAGCCATCCATCCATCCATCCCTCCAGCCAGCCATCCATCCAGCCATCCATCCATCCAGCCACCCATCCATCCATCCATCCATCCATCCATCCATCCATCCATCCCTCCCGCCAGCCATCCATTCAGCCATCCATCCATCCAGCCATCCATCCAGCCATCCATCCATCCGACCATCCCTCCAGCCAGTCATCCAACCAGCCATCCATCCATCCAGCCATCCATCCAGCCATCCATCCATCCATCCATCCCTCCAGACAGCCATTCATCCAGCCATCCATCCATTCAGCCATCCATCCAGCCATCCAACCATCCATCCCTCCAGCAAGCCATCCATCCAGCCATCCATTCATCCAGCCATCCATCCAGCCATCCATCCATCCATCCATCCCTCCAGCCAGCCATCCATCCAGCCATCCCTCCATCCAGCCATCCACCCAGCCATCAAACCATTCATCCATCTCTCCAGCCAGCCATACATCCAGCCATCCATCCATCCATCTAGCCATCCATCCATCCATCCATCCCTCCTTCCAGCCAGTCATTAAGCCATCCATCCATCCAGCCATCCATCTAGCCATCCATCCCTCCAGCCAGCCAGCCATCCAGCCATCCCTCCATCCAGCCATCCATCCAGCCATCCATCCATCCATCCATCCCTCCAGCCAGCCAACCATCCAGCCATCCCTCCATCCAGCTATCCATCCATCCATCCATCCCACCAGCCAGCCATCCATTCAGCCATCCATCCAGCTATCCATCCAGCCATCCATTCAGCAATCCATCCCTCCAGCCAGCCATCCATCAAGCCATCCATCCATCCAGCCATCCATCTAGCCATCCATCCCTCCAGCCAGCCAGCCATCCAGCCATCCCTCCATCCAGCCATCCATCCAGCCATCCATCCATCCATCCATCCCTCCAGCCAGCCAACCATCCAGCCATCCCTCCATCCAGCTATCCATCCATCCATCCATCCCACCAGCCAGCCATCCATTCAGCCATCCATCCAGCTATCCATCCAGCCATCCATTCAGCAATCCATCCCTCCAGCCAGCCATCCATCAAGCCATCCATTCATCCAGACGTCCATTCAGCCATCCATCCATCCATCCTTCCCTTCAGCCTGCCATCCATCCAGCCATCCATCCATCCAGCCATCCATCCAGCCATCCATCATCCATCCATCCCTCCAGCCAGCCATTCACCCAGCCACCCATCCATTCAGCCATCCATCCAGCCATCCATCCATCCATCAATCCCTCCAGCCAGCCTATCCATCCAGCCATCCATCCGTCCAGCCATCCATCCATCCATCCATCCCTCGAGCCAGCCATCCATCCAGCCATCCATCCTTCCAGCCATCCATCCATCCAACCCTCCAGCCAGCCATCCATCCAGCCAGCCATCCAGCCATCCATCCATCAATCCATCCCTCCAGCCAGCCATGCATCCAGCCATCCTTCCATCCAGCCATCCATCCAGACATCCATCCATGACTCCATCCCTCCAGCTAGCCATCCATCCATCCATCGATCTAGCCATCCATTCAGCCATCCATCCATCCATCCATCCCTGCAGCCAGCCATCCATCCAGCCTTCCATCCATCCAGCCATCCGTCCAGCCATCCATTAATCCATCCATTCCTCCAGCCAGCAATCCATCCAGCCACCCATCCAGCCATCCATCCAGCCATCCATCCATCCATCCATCACTCCAGCCAGCCATCCATCCAGCCATCCATCCATCCAGCCATCCATCGAGCCATCCATCCATCCATCCATCCCTCCAGCCAGCCATCCATCCAGCCATCCATCCATCCAGCCATCCATCCATCCATCCATCCCTCCATCCAGCCATCCATCCGGACATCCATCCATCCATCCATCCATCCATCCAGCCAGTCATCCATCCAGCCATCCCTCCACCAAGCCATCCATCCAGCCATCCATGCATTCATCCATCTCTCCATCCATCCATCCATCCAGCCATTCATCCATCCATCCATACCTCCAGCCAGCCAGCCATCCATCCATCCATCCAACCAGCCATCCATCCAGCCATCCACCCATCAATCCATCCGCCCAGCCAGCCATCCATCCAGCCATCCAGCCATCCATCCATCCATCCATCCATCCATTCATTAATCCATCCCTCCAGCCAGCCATCCATCCAGCCATCCATCCATCCAGCCATCCATTCAGCAATCCATTCCTCCATCCATCCCTTCATCCAGCCATCCATTCGGCCATCCATCCATCCAGCCATCCATTCATCCATCCCTCCAGCCAGCCATCCATCCAGCCATCCATCCATCCAGCCATCCATCCAGCTATCCATCCCTCCCGCCAGCCATCCATTCAGCCATCCATCCATCCAGCCATCCATCCAGCCATCCATCCATCCATCCGTCCCTCCAGCCAGCCATCCATCCAGCCATCCATCCATCCATCCAGCCTTCCATCCAGCCATCCATCCAGCCATCCATCCATCCATCCATCCATCCCTCCAGCCAGCCATCCATCCAGCCATCCCTCCATCCAGCCATCCATCCAGCCATCCATGCATTCATCCATCTCTCCATCAAGCCATCCATCCAGCCATTCATCCATCCATCCATACCTCCAGCCAGCCAGCCATCCATCCATCCATCCATCCAGCCATCCATCCTTCCAGCCATCCATCCATCCATCCATCCCTCCAGCCAGCCATTCATCCAGCCAGCCATGCAGCCATCCCTCCATCAATCCATCCCTCCAGCCAGCCATGCATCCAGCCATCCTTCCATCCAGCCATCCATCCAGACATCCATCCATGACTCCATCCCTCCAGCCAGCCATCCATCCATCCATCGATCTAGCCATCCATTCAGCCATCCATCCATCCATCCATCCCTGCAGCCAGCCATCCATCCAGCCTTCCATCCATCCAGCCATCCGTCCAGCCATCCATTAATCCATCCATTCCTCCAGCCAGCAATCCATTAGCCACCCATCCAGCCATCCATCCAGCCATCCATCCATCCATCCATCACTCCAGCCAGCCATCCATCCAGCCATTCATCCATCCAGCCATCCATCCTGCCATCCATCCATCCATCCATCCCTCCAGCCAGCCATTCATCCAGCCATCCATCCATCCAGCCATCCGTCCGGCTATCCATCCATCCATCCTTCCATCCCTCCAGCAAGCCATCCATCCAGCCACCCAGCCATCCATCCAGCCATCCATCCACCCATCCATCCCTCCAGCCAGCCATCCATCCAGCCATCCCTCCATCCAGCTATCCATCCAGCCATCCATGCATTCATCCATCTCTCCATCCAGCCATCCATCCAGCCATTCATCCATCCATCCATACCTCCAGCCAGCCAGCCATCCATCCATCCATCCATCCAGCCATCCATCCAGCCATCCATCCATCAATCCATCCGCCCAGCCAGACATCCATCCAGCCATCCAGCCATCCAGCCATCCATCCATCCATCCATCCATTAATCCATCCCTCCAGCCAGCCATCCATCCAGCCATCCATCCATCCAGCCATCCATTCAGCAATCCATCCATCCATCCATGCCTTCAGCCAGCCATCCATTCGGCCATCCATCCATCCAGCCATCGATCCATCCATCCCTCCAGCCATCCATCCATCCAGCCATCCATCCATCCAGCCACCCATCCAGCCATCCATCCATCCATCCATCCATCCCTCCCGCCAGCCATCCATTCAGCCATCCATCCATCCAGCCATCCATCCAGCCAACCATCCATCCGTCCCTCCAGCCAGCCATCCATCCAGCCATCCATCCATCCAGCCTTCCATCCAGCCATCCATCCATCCATCCTTCCCTCCAGCCAGCCATCCATCCAGCCATCCACCCATCCAGCCGCCCATCCAGCCATCCATCCATCCCTTCAGCCTGCCATCCATCCAGCCATCCATCCATCCAGCCATCCATCCAGCCATCCATCCATCCATCCATCCATCCCTCCAGCCAGCCATTCATCCAGCCATCCCTCCAGCCAGCCATCCATCCAGCCATTCATCCGTCCAGCCATCCATCCATCCATCCATCCCTCCAGCCAGCCATCCATCCAGCCATCCATCCTTCCAGCCATCCATCCAGCCATCCATCCATCCATCCATCCCTCCAGCCAGCCATCCATCCAGCGAGCCATCCAGCCATCCATCCATCAATCCATCCCTCCAGCCAGCCATGCATCCAGCCATCCTTCCATCCAGCCATCCATCCAGACATGCATCCATGACTCCATCCCTCCAGCCAGCCATCCATCCATCCATCGATCTAGCCATCCATTCAGCCATCCATCCATCCATCCCTGCAGTCAGCCATCCATCCAGCCTTCCATCCATCCAGCCATCCGTCCAGCCATCCATTAATCCATCCATTCCTCCAGCCAGCAATCCATCCAGCCATCCACCCAGCCATCCATCCAGCCATCCATCCATCCATCCATCACTCCAGCCAGCCATCCATCCAGCCATCCATCCATCCAGCCATCCATCGAGCCATCCATTCATCCATCCATCCCTCCAGCCAGCCATCCATCCAGCCATCCATCCATCCAGCCACCCATCCATCCCTCCAGCCTGCCATCCATCCGGACATCCATCCATCCAGCTATCCATCCCTCCAGCCAGCCATCCATCCAGCCATCCCTCCATCCAGCCATCCATCCAGCCATCCATGCATTCATCCATCTCTCCATCCAGCCATCCATCCAGCCATTCATCCATCCATCCATACCTCCAGCCAGCCAGCCATCCATCCATCCATCCATCCAGCCATCCATCCAGCCATCCATCCATCAATCCATCCGCCCAGCCAGCCATCCATCCAGCCATCCAGCCATCCAGCCATCTATCCATCCATCCATCCATTAATCCATCCCTCCAGCCAGCCATCCATCCAGCCATCCATCCATCCAGCCATCCATTCAGCAATCCATCCATCCATCCATCCCTTCAGCCAGCCATCCATTCGGCCATCCATCCATCCAGCCATCCATCCATCCATCCCTCCAGCCAGCCATCCATCCAGCCATCCATCCATCCAGCCATCCATCTAGCCATCCATCCATCCATCCATCCCTCCCGCCAGCCATCCATTCAGCCATCCATCCATCCAGCCATCCATCCAGCCATCCATCAATCCATCCGTCCCTCCAGCCAGCCATCCATCCAGCCATCCATCCATCCAGCCTTCCATCCAGCCATCCATCCAACCATCCTTCCCTCCAGCCAGCCATCCAACCAGCCATCCATCCATCCAGCCACCCATCCAGCCATCCATCCATCCATTCATCCCTCCAGCCAGTCATCCAACCAGCCATCCATCCATCCAGCCATCCATCCAGCCATCCATCCATCCATCCATCCCTCCAGCCAGCCATTCATCCGGCCATCCATCCATTCAGCCATCCATCCAGCCTACCAACCATCCATCCCTCCAGCAAGCCATCCATCCAGCCATCCATTCATTCAGCCATCCACCCAGCCATCAAACCATTCATCCATCTCTCCAGCCAGCCATACATCCAGCCATCCTTCCATCCATCCAGCCATCCATCCATCCATCCATCCCTCCTTCCAGCCAGTCATTAAGCCATCCATCCAGCCAGCCATCCATCTAGCCATCCATCCCTCCAGCCAGCCAGCCATCCAGCCATCCCTCCATCCAGCCATCCATCTAGCCATCCATCCATCCATCCATCCCTCCAGCCAGCCAACCATCCAGCCATCCCTCCATCCAGCTATCCATCCATCCATCCATCCCACCAGCCAGCCATCCATTCAGCCATCCATCCAGCCATCCATCCATCCATCCTTCCCTTCAGCCTGCCATCCATCCAGCCATCCATCCATCCAGCCATCCATCCAGCCATCCATCCATCCATCCATCCCTCCAGCCAGCCATTCACCCAGCCATCCAACCATTCAGCCATCCATCCAGCCATCCATCCATCCATCAATCCCTCCAGCCAGCCTATACATCCAGCCATCCATCCGTCCAGCCATCCATCCATCCATCCATCCCTCGAGCCAGCCATCCATCCAGCCATCCATCCTTCCAGCCATCCATCCATCCATCCATCCCTCCAGCCAGCCATCCATCCAGCCAGCCATCCAGCCATCCATCCATCAATACATCCCTCCAGCCAGCCATGCATCCAGCCATCCTTCTATCCAGCCATCCATCCAGACATCCATCCATGACTCCATCCCTCCAGCTAGCCATCCATCCATCCATCGATCTAGCCATCCATTCAGCCATCCATCCATCCATCCATCCCTGCAGCCAGCCATCCATCCAGCCTTCCATCCATCCAGCCATCCGTCCAGCCATCCATTAATCCATCCATTCCTCCAGCCAGCAATCCATCCAGCCACCCATCCATCCATCCATCCAGCCATCCATCCATCCATCCATCACTCCAGCCAGCCATCCATCCAGCCATCCATCCATCGAGCCATCCATCGAGCCATCCATCCATCCATCCTTCCCTCCAGCCAGCCATCCATCCAGCCATCCATCCCTCGAGCCAGCCATCCATCCAGCCATCCATCCTTCCAGCCATCCATCCATCCATCCATCCCTCCAGCCAGCCATCCATCCAGCCAGCCATCCAGCCATCCATCCATCAATACATCCCTCCAGCCAGCCATGCATCCAGCCATCCTTCTATCCAGCCATCCATCCAGACATCCATCCATGACTCCATCCCTCCAGCTAGCCATCCATCCATCCATCGATCTAGCCATCCATTCAGCCATCCATCCATCCATCCATCCCTGCAGCCAGCCATCCATCCAGCCTTCCATCCATCCAGCCATCCGTCCAGCCATCCATTAATCCATCCATTCCTCCAGCCAGCAATCCATCCAGCCACCCATCCATCCATCCATCCAGCCATCCATCCATCCATCCATCACTCCAGCCAGCCATCCATCCAGCCATCCATCCATCGAGCCATCCATCGAGCCATCCATCCATCCATCCTTCCCTCCAGCCAGCCATCCATCCAGCCATCCTTCCATCCAGCCATCCATCCATCCATCCATCCCTCCATCCAGCCATCCATCCGGACATCCATCCATCCAGCCATCCATCCATCCAGCCAGCCATCCATCCAGCCATCCCTCAACCAAGCCATCCATCCAGCCATCCATGCATTCATCCATCTCTCCATCCATCCATCCATCCAGCCATTCATCCATCCATCCATACCTCCAGCCAGCCAGCCATCCATCCATCCATCCAACCAGCCATCCATCCAGCCATCCACCCATCAATCCATCCGCCCAGCCAGCCATCCATCCAGCCATCCAGCCATCCAGCCATCCATCCATCCATCCATTCATTAATCCATCCCTCCAGCCAGCCATCCATCCAGCCATCCATCCATCCAGCCATCCATTCAGCAATCCATTCCTCCATCCATCCATTCATCCAGCCATCCATTCGGCCATCCATCCATCCAGCCATCCATTCATCCATCCCTCCAGCCAGCCATCCATCCAGCCATCCATCCATCCAGCTATCCATCCAGCCATCCATCCCTCCCGCCAGCCATCCATTCAGCCATCCATCCATCCAGCCATCCATCCAGCCATCCATCCATCCATCCGTCCCTCCAGCCAGCCATCCATCCAGCCATCCATCCATCCATCCAGCCTTCCATCCAGCCATCCATCCAGCCATCCATCCATCCATCCATCCCTCCAGCCAGCCATCCATCCAGCCATCCCTCCATCCAGCCATCCATCCAGCCATCCATGCATTCATCCATCTCTCCATCAAGCCATCCATCCAGCCATTCATCCATCCATCCATACCTCCAGCCAGCCAGCCATCCATCCATCCATCCATCCAGCCATCCATCCTTCCAGCCATCCATCCATCCATCCATCCCTCCAGCCAGCCATCCATCCAGCCAGCCATCCAGCCATCCCTCCATCAATCCATCCCTCCAGCCAGCCATGCATCCAGCCATCCTTCCATCCAGCCATCCATGCAGACATCCATCCATGACTCCATCCCTCCAGCCAGCCATCCATCCATCCATCGATCTAGCCATCCATTCAGCCATCCATCCATCCATCCATCCCTGCAGCCATCCATCCATCCAGCCTTCCATCCATCCAGCCATCCGTCCAGCCATCCATTAATCCATCCATTCCTCCAGCCAGCAATCCATCCAGCCACACATCCAGCCATCCATCCAGCCATCCATCCATCCATCCATCACTCCAGCCAGCCATCCATCCAGCCATCCATCCATCCAGCCATCCATCGAGCCATCCATCCATCCATCCATCCCTCCAGCCAGCCATCCATCCAGCCATCCATCCATCCAGCCATCCATCCATCCATCCATCCCTCCAGCCAGCCATCCATCCGGACATCCATCCATCCAGCCATCAATCCCTCCAGCCAGCCATCCATCCAGCCATCCCTCCATCCAGCCATCCATCCAGCCATCCATGCATTCATCCATCTCTCCATCCATCCATCCATCCAGCCATTCATCCATCCATCCATACCTCCAGCCAGCCAGCCATCCATCCATCCATCCAACCAGCCATCCATCCAGCCATCCATCCATCAATCCATCCGCCCAGCCAGCCATCCATCCAGCCATCCAGCCATCCATCCATCCATCCATTCATTAATCCATCCCTCCAGCCAGCCATCCATCCAGCCATCCATCCATCCAGCCATCCATTCAGCAATCCATTCCTCCATCCATCCCTTCAGCCAGCCATCCATTCGGCCATCCATCCATCCAGCCATCCATTCATCCATCACTCCAGCCAGCCATCCATCCAGCCATCCATCCATCCAGCCATCCATCCATCCATCCATCCATCCATCCCTCCCGCCAGCCATCCATTCAGCCATCCATCCATCCAGCCATCCATCCAGCCATCCATCCATCCATCCGTCCCTCCAGCCAGCCATCCATCCAGCCATCCATCCATCCATCCAGCCTTCCATCCAGCCATCCATCCAGCCATCCATCCATCCATCCATCCCTCCAGCCAGCCATCCATCCAGCCATCCCTCCATCCAGCCATCGATCCAGCCATCCATGCATTCATCCATCTCTCCATCAAGCCATCCATCCAGCCATTCATCCATCCATCCATACCTCCAGCCAGCCAGCCATCCATCCATCCATCCATCCAGCCATTCTTCCAGCCATCCATCCATCAATCCATCCGCCCAGCCAGACATCCATCCATCCATCCAGCCATCCATCCATCCATCCATCCATTAATCCATCCCTCCAGCCAGCCATCCATCCAGCCATCCATCCATCCAGCCATCCATTCAGCAATCCATCCATCCATCCATCCATTCAGCCAGCCATCCATTCGGCCATCCATCAATCCAGCCATCCATCCATCCATCCCTCCAGCCAGCCATCCATCCAGCCATCCATCCATCCAGCCATCCATCCAGCCATCCATCCATCCATCCATCCCTCCCGCCAGCCATCCATTCTGCCATCCATCCATCCAGCCATCCATCCAGCCATCCATCCATCCGTCCCTCCAGCCAGCCATCCATGCAGCCATCCATCCATCCAGCCTTCCATCCAGCCATCCATCCATCCATCCTTCCCTCCAGCCAGCCATCCATCCAGCCATCCATCCATCCAGCCGCCCATCCAGCCATCCATACATCCATCCATCCCTCCAGCCAGTCATCCAACCAGCCATCCATCTATCCAGCCATCCATCCAGCCATCCATCCATCCATCCCTCCAACCAGCCATTCATCCAGCCATCCATCCATTCAGCCATCCATCCAGCCATCCAAACATCCATCCCTCCAGCAAGCCATCCATCCAGCCATCCATTCATCCAGCCATCCATCCAGCCATCCATCCATCCATCCATCCATCCCTCCAGCCAGCCATCCATCCAGCCATCCCTCCATCCAGCCATCCATCCAGCCATCCAACCATTCATCCATCTCTCCAGCCAGCCATACATCCAGCCATCCATCCATCCATCCATCCATCCATACATCCCTCCTTCCAGCCAGTCATTAACCCATCCATCCATCCAGCCATCCATCTAGCCATCCATCCCTCCAGCCAGCCAGCCATCCAGCCATCCCTCCATCCAGCCATCCATCCAGCCATCCATTCATCCATCCATCCATACCTCCAGCCAGCCAGCCATCCATCCATCCATCCAACCAGCCATCCATCCAGCCATCCACCCATCAATCCATCCGCCCAGCCAGCCATCCATCCAGCCATCCAGCCATCCAGCCATCCATCCATCCATCCATTCATTAATCCATCCCTCCAGCCAGCCATCCATCCAGCCATCCATCCATCCAGCAATCCATTCAGCAATCCATTCCTCCATCCATCCCTTCATCCAGCCATCCATTTGGCCATCCATCCATCCAGCCATCCATTCATCCATCCCTCCAGCCAGCCATCCATCCAGCCATCCATCCATCCAGATATCCATCCAGCCATCCATCCCTCCCGCCAGCCATCCATTCAGCCATCCATCCATCCAGCCATCCATCCAGCCATCCATCCATCCATCCGTCCCTCCAGCCAGCCATCCATCCAGCCATCCATCCATCCATCCAGCCTTCCATCCAGCCATCCATCCAGCCATCCATCCATCCATCCATCCCTCCAGCCAGCCATCCATCCAGCCATCCCTCCATCCAGCCATCCATCCAGCCATCCATGCATTCATCCATCTCTCCATCAAGCCATCCATCCAGCCATTCATCCATCCATCCATACCTCCAGCCAGCCAGCCATCCATCCATCCATCCATCCAGCCATCCAGCCTTCCAGCCATCCATCCATCCATCCATCCCTCCAGCCAGCCATCCATCCAGCCAGCCATCCAGCCATCACTCCATCAATCCATCCCTCCAGCCAGCCATGCATCCAGCCATCCTTCCATCCAGCCATCCATCCAGACATCCATCCATGACTCCATCCCTCCAGCCAGCCATCCATCCATCCATCGATCTAGCCATCCATTCAGCCATCCATCCATCCATCCATCCCTGCAGCCATCCATCCATCCAGCCTTCCATCCATCCAGCCATCCGTCCAGCCATCCATTAATCCATCCATTCCTCCAGCCAGCAATCCATCCAGCCACCCATCCAGCCATCCATCCAGCCATCCATCCATCCATCCATCACTCCAGCCAGCCATCCATCCAGCCATCCATCCATCCAGCCATCCATCGAGCCATCCATCCATCCATCCATCCCTCCAGCCAGCCATCCGTCCAGCCATCCATCCATCCAGCCATCCATCCATCCATCCATCCCTCCAGCCAGCCATCCATCCGGACATCCATCCATCCAGCCATTCATCCCTCCAGCCAGCCATCCATCCAGCCATCCCTCCATCCAGCCATCCATCCATCCAGCCATCCATTCAGCAATCCATTCCTCCATCCATCCCTTCAGCCAGCCATCCATTCGGCCATCCATCCATCCAGCCATCCATTCATCCATCACTCCAGCCAGCCATCCATCCAGCCATCCATCCATCCAGCCATCCATCCAGCCATCCATCCATCCATCCCTCCCGCCAGCCATCCATTCAGCCATCCATCCATCCAGCCATCCATCCAGCCATCCATCCATCCATCCGTCCCTCCAGCCAGCCATCCATCCAGCCATCCATCCATCCATCCAGCCTTCCATCCAGCCATCCATCCAGCCATCCATCCATCCATCCATCCCTCCAGCCAGCCATCCATCCAGCCATCCCTCCATCCAGCCATCGATCCAGCCATCCATGCATTCATCCATCTCTCCATCAAGCCATCCATCCAGCCATTCATCCATCCATCCATACCTCCAGCCAGCCAGCCATCCATCCATCCATCCATCCAGCCATTCTTCCAGCCATCCATCCAACAATCCATCCGCCCAGCCAGACATCCATCCATCCATCCAGCCATCCATCCATCCATCCATCCATTAATCCATCCCTCCAGCCAGCCATCCATCCAGCCATCCATCCATCCAGCCATCCATTCAGCAATCCATCCATCCATCCATCCATTCAGCCAGCCATCCATTCGGCCATCCATCAATCCAGCCATCCATCCATCCATCCCTCCAGCCAGCCATCCATCCAGCCATCCATCCATCCAGCCATCCATCCAGCCATCCATCCATCCATCCATCCCTCCCGCCAGCCATCCATTCTGCCATCCATCCATCCAGCCATCCATCCAGCCATCCATCCATCCGTCCCTCCAGC
The DNA here is from genome assembly GCF_047496885.1 of Scyliorhinus torazame. NCBI lineage: Eukaryota > Metazoa > Chordata > Chondrichthyes > Carcharhiniformes > Scyliorhinidae > Scyliorhinus > Scyliorhinus torazame. The sequence continues at coordinate 287,149,480 of NC_092708.1, read as the reverse complement.
CAGCCATCCATGCAGCCATCCATCCATCCAGCCTTCCATCCAGCCATCCATCCATCCTTCCCTCCAGCCAGCCATCCATCCAGCCATCCATCCATCCAGCCGCCCATCCAGCCATCCATACATCCATCCATCCCTCCAGCCAGTCATCCAACCAGCCATCCATCTATCCAGCCATCCATCCAGCCATCCATCCATCCATCCCTCCAACCAGCCATTCATCCAGCCATCCATCCATTCAGCCATCCATCCAGCCATCCAAACATCCATCCCTCCAGCAAGCCATCCATCCAGCCATCCATTCATCCAGCCATCCATCCAGCCATCCATCCATCCATCCATCCATCCATCCCTCCAGCCAGCCATCCATCCAGCCATCCCTCCATCCAGCCATCCATCCAGCCATCCAACCATTCATCCATCTCTCCAGCCAGCCATACATCCAGCCATCCATCCATCCATCCATCCATCCATACATCCCTCCTTCCAGCCAGTCATTAACCCATCCATCCATCCAGCCATCCATCTAGCCATCCATCCCTCCAGCCAGCCAGCCATCCAGCCATCCCTCCATCCAGCCATCCATCCAGCCATCCATTCATCCATCCATCCATACCTCCAACCAGCCAGCCATCCATCCATCCATCCAACCAGCCATCCATCCAGCCATCCACCCATCAATCCATCCGCCCAGCCAGCCATCCATCCAGCCATCCAGCCATCCAGCCATCCATCCATCCATCCATTCATTAATCCATCCCTCCAGCCAGCCATCCATCCAGCCATCCATCCATCCAGCCATCCATTCAGCAATCCATTCCTCCATCCATCCCTTCATCCAGCCATCCATTCGGCCATCCATCCATCCAGCCATCCATTCATCCATCCCTCCAGCCAGCCATCCATCCAGCCATCCATCCATCCAGCTATCCATCCAGCCATCCATCCCTCCCGCCAGCCATCCATTCAGCCATCCATCCATCCAGCCATCCATCCAGCCATCCATCCATCCATCCGTCCCTCCAGCCAGCCATCCATCCAGCCATCCATCCATCCATCCAGCCTTCCATCCAGCCATCCATCCAGCCATCCATCCATCCATCCATCCCTCCAGCCAGCCATCCATCCAGCCATCCCTCCATCCAGCCATCCATCCAGCCATCCATGCATTCATCCATCTCTCCATCAAGCCATCCATCCAGCCATTCATCCATCCATCCATACCTCCAGCCAGCCAGCCATCCATCCATCCATCCATCCAGCCATCCATCCTTCCAGCCATCCATCCATCCATCCATCCCTCCAGCCAGCCATACATCCAGCCATCCTTCCATCCAGCCATCCATCCAGACATCCATCCATGACTCCATCCCTCCAGCCAGCCATCCATCCATCCATCGATCTAGCCATCCATTCAGCCATCCATCCATCCATCCATCCCTGCAGCCATCCATCCATCCAGCCTTCCATCCATCCAGCCATCCGTCCAGCCATCCATTAATCCATCCATTCCTCCAGCCAGCAATCCATCCAGCCACCCATCCAGCCATCCATCCAGCCATCCATCCATCCATCCAACACTCCAGCCAGCCATCCATCCAGCCATCCATCCATCCAGCCATCCATCGAGCCATCCATCCATCCATCCATCCCTCCAGCCAGCCATCCATCCAGCCATCCATCCATCCAGCCATCCATCCATCCATCCATCCCTCCAGCCAGCCATCCATCCGGACATCCATCCATCCAGCCATCCATCCCTCCAGCCAGCCATCCATCCAGCCATCCCTCCATCCAGCCATCCATCCAGCCATCCATGCATTCATCCATCTCTCCATCCATCCATCCATCCAGCCATTCATCCATCCATCCATACCTCCAGCCAGCCAGCCATCCATCCATCCATCCAACCAGCCATCCATCCAGCCATCCATCCATCAATCCATCCGCCCAGCCAGCCATCCATCCAGCCATCCAGCCATCCATCCATCCATCCATTCATTAATCCATCCCTCCAGCCAGCCATCCATCCAGCCATCCATCCATCTAGCCATCCATTCATCAATCCATTCCTCCATCCATCCCTTCAGCCAGCCATCCATTCGGCCATCCATCCATCCAGCCATCCATTCATCCATCACTCCAGCCAGCCATCCATCCAGCCATCCATCCATCCAGCCATCCATCCAGCCATCCATCCATCCATCCCTCCCGCCAGCCATCCATTCAGCCATCCATCCATCCAGCCATCCATCCAGCCATCCATCCATCCATCCGTCCCTCCAGCCAGATATCCATCCAGCCATCCATCCATCCATCCAGCCTTCCATCCAGCCATCCATCCAGCCATCCATCCATCCATCCATCCCTCCAGCCAGCCATCCATCCAGCCATCCCTCCATCCAGCCATCCATCCAGCCATCCATGCATTCATCCATCTCTCCATCAAGCCATCCATCCAGCCATTCATCCATCCATCCATACCTCCAGCCAGCCAGCCATCCATCCATCCATCCATCCAGCCATTCTTCCAGCCATCCATCCATCAATCCATCCGCCCAGCCAGACATCCATCCATCCATCCAGCCATCCATCCATCCATCCATCCATTAATCCATCCCTCCAGCCAGCCATCCATCCAGCCATCCATCCATCCAGCCATCCATTCAGCAATCCATCCATCCATCCATCCATTCAGCCAGCCATCCATTCGGCCATCCATCAATCCAGCCATCCATCCATCCATCCCTCCAGCCAGCCATCCATCCAGCCATCCATCCATCCAGCCATCCATCCAGCCATCCATCCATCCATCCATCCCTCCCGCCAGCCATCCATTCTGCCATCCATCCATCCAGCCATCCATCCAGCCATCCATCCATCCGTCCCTCCAGCCAGCCATCCATGCAGCCATCCATCCATCCAGCCTTCCATCCAGCCATCCATCCATCCATCCTTCCCTCCAGCCAGCCATCCATCCAGCCATCCATCCATCCAGCCGCCCATCCAGCCATCCATACATCCATCCATCCCTCCAGCCAGTCATCCAACCAGCCATCCATCTATCCAGCCATCCATCCAGCCATCCATCCATCCATCCCTCCAACCAGCCATTCATCCAGCCATCCATCCATTCAGCCATCCATCCAGCCATCCAACCATCCATCCCTCCAGCAAGCCATCCATCCAGCCATCCATTCATCCAGCCATCCATCCAGCCATCCATCCATCCATCCATCCATCCCTCCAGCCATCCATCCATCCAGCCATCCCTCCATCCAGCCATCCATCCAGCCATCCAACCATTCATCCATCTCTCCAGCCAGCCATACATCCAGCCATCCAGCCATCCATCCATCCATCCATCCATCCATACATCCCTCCTTCCAGCCAGTCATTAACCCATCCATCCATCCAGCCATCCATCTAGCCATCCATCCCTCCAGCCAGCCAGCCATCCAGCCATCCCTCCATCCAGCCATCCATCCAGCCATCCATCCATCCAGCCATCCCTCCATCCAGCTATCCATCCATCCATCCATCACACCAGCCAGCCATCCATTCAGACATCCATCCAGCTATCCATCCAGCCATCCATTCATCAATCCATCCCTCCAGCCAGCCATCCATCAAGCCATCCATCCATCCATCCATCCAGCCATCCATCAAGCCATCCATCCATCCAGCCATCCATCAAGCCATCCATCCATCCATCCATCCCGCCAGCGAGACATCCATCCAGCCATCCATCCATCCAGCCATCCATCCTGCCATCCATCCATCCATCCATCCCTCCAGCCAGCCATTCATCCAGCCATCCATTCATCCAGCCATCCGTCCAGCTATCCATCCATCCATCCTTCCATCCCTCCAGCAAGCCATCCATCCAGCCACCCAGCCATCCATCCAGCCATCCATCCATCCATCCATCCCTCCAGCCAGCCATCCATCCAGCCATCCCTCCATCCAGCTATCCATCCAGCCATCCATGCATTCATCCATCTCTCCATCCAGCCATCCATCCAGCCATTCATCCATCCATCCATACCTCCAGCCAGCCAGCCATCCATCCATCCATCCAGCCATCCATCCAGCCATCCATCCATCAATCCATCCGCCCAGCCAGACATCCATCCAGCCATCCAGCCATCCAGCCATCCATCCATCCATCCATCCATTAATCCATCCCTCCAGCCAGCCATCCATCCAGCCATCCATCCATCCAGCCATCCATTCAGCAATCCATCCATCCATCCATACCTTCAGCCAGACATCCATTCGGCCATCCATCCATCCAGCCATCCATCCATCCATCCCTCCAGCCAGCCATCCATCCAGCCATCCATCCATCCAGCCACCCATCCAGCCATCCATCCATCCATCCATCCATCCCTCCCGCCAGCCATCCATTCAGCCATCCATCCATCCAGCCATCCATCCAGCCATCCATCCATCCGTCCCTCCAGCCAGCCATCCATCCAGCCATCCATCCATTCAGCCTTCCATCCAGCCATCCATCCATCCATCCTTCCGTCCAGCCAGCCATCCATCCAGCCATCCATCCATCCAGCCGCCCATCCAGACATCCATCCATCCCTTCAGCCTGCCATCCATCCAGCCATCCATCCATCCAGCCATCCATCCAGCCATCCATCCATCCATCCATCCCTCCAGCCAGCCATTCATCCAGCCATCCATCCATTCAGCCATCCATCCAGCCATCCATCCATTCATCCATCCCTCCAGCCAGCCATCCATCCAGCCATTCATCCGTCCAGCCATTCCATCCATCCATCCATCCCTCCAGCCAGCCATCCATCCAGCCATCCATCCTTCCAGCCATCCATCCAGCCATCCATCCATCCATCCATCCCTCCAGCCAGCCATCCATCCAGCCAGGCATCCAGCCATCCATCCATCAATCCATCCCTCCAGCCAGCCATGCATCCAGCCATCCTTCCATCCAGCCATCCATCCAGACATCCATCCATGACTCCATCCCTCCAGCCAGCCATCCATCCATCCATCGATCTAGCCATCCATTCAGCCATCCATCCATCCATCCCTGCAGTCAGCCATCCATCCAGCCTTCCATCCATCCAGCCATCCGTCCAGCCATCCATTAATCCATCCATTCCTCCAGCCAGCAATCCATCCAGCCATCCACCCAGCCATCCATCCAGCCATCCATCCATCCATCCATCACTCCAGCCAGCCATCCATCCAGCCATCCATCCATCCAGCCATCCATCGAGCCATCCATTCATCCATCCATCCCTCCAGCCAGCCATCCATCCAGCCATCCATCCATCCAGCCATCCATCCATCCCTCCAGCCTGCCATCCATCCGGACATCCATCCATCCAGCCATCCATCCCTCCAGCCAGCCATCCATCCAGCCATCCCTCCATCCAGCCATCCATCCAGCCATCCATGCATTCATCCATCTCTCCATCCAGCCATCCATCCAGCCATTCATCCATCCATCCATACCTCCAGCCAGCCAGCCATCCATCCATCCATCCATCCAGCCATCCATCCAGCCATCCATCCATCAATCCATCCGCCCAGCCAGCCATCCATCCAGCCATCCAGCCATCCAGCCATCCATCCATCCATCCATCCATTAATCCATCCCTCCAGCCAGCCATCCATCCAGCCATCCATTCAGCAATCCATCCATCCATCCATCCCTTCAGCCAGCCATCCATTCGGCCATCCATCCATCCAGCCATCCATCCATCCATCCCTCCAGCCAGCCATCCATCCAGCCATCCATCCATCCAGCCATCCATCCAGCCATCCATCCATCGATCCATCCCTCCCGCCAGCCATCCATTCAGCCATCCATCCATCCAGCCATCCATTCGGCCATCCATCCAGCTATCCATCCAGCCATCCATTCATCAATCCATCCCTCCAGCCAGCCATCCATCAAGCCATCCATCCATCCAGCCGTTCATTCAGCCATCCATCCATCCCTTCAGCCTGCCATCCATCCAGCCATCCATCCATCCAGCCATCCATCCATCCAGCCTTCCAGCCATCCAGCCATCCATCCATCCAACGATCCATCCATCCAGCCATCCATCCATCCATCCATCCAGCCATCCATCAAGCCATCCATCCATCCAGCCATCCATCCAGCCATCCATCCATCCATCCCGCCAGCGAGTCATCCATCCAGCCATCCATCCATCCAGCCATCCATCCTGCCATCCATCCATCCATCCATCCCTCCAGCCAGCCATTCATCCAGCCATCCATCCATCCAACCATCCGTCCAGCTATCCATCCATCCATCCTTCCATCCCTCCAGCAAGCCATCCATCCAGCCACCCAGCCATCCATCCAGCCATCCATCCATCCATCCATCCCTCCAGCCAGCCATCCATCCAGCCATCCCTCCATCCAGCTATCCATCCAGCCATCCATGCATTCATCCATCTCTCCATCCAGCCATCCATCCAGCCATTCATCCATCCATCCATACCTCCAGCCAGCCAGCCATCCATCCATCCATCCATCCAGCCATCCATCCAGCCATCCATCCATCAATCCATCCGCCCAGCCAGACATCCATCCATCCATCCATCCCTTCAGCCAGCCATCCATTCGGCCATCCATCCATCCAGCCATCCATCCATCCATCCCTCCAGCCAGCCATCCATCCAGCCATCCATCCATCCAGCCATCCATCCAGCCATCCATCCATCCATCCATCCCTCCCGCCAGCCATCCATTCAGCCATCCATCCATCCAGCCATTCATTCAGCCATCCATCCAGCTATCCATCCAGCCATCCATTCATCAATCCATCCCTCCAGCCAGCCATCCATCAAGCCATCCATCCATCCAGCCGTTCATTCAGCCATCCATCCATCCCTTCAGCCTGCCATCCATCCAGCCATCCATCCATCCAGCCATCCATCCATCCAGCCTTCCAGCCATCCAGCCATCCATCCATCCAACGATCCATCCATCCAGCCATCCATCCATCCATCCATCCAGCCATCCATCAAGCCATCCATCCATCCAGCCATCCATCCAGCCATCCATCCATCCATCCATCCCGCCAGCGAGTCATCCATCCAGCCATCCATCCATCCAGCCATCCATCCTGCCATCCATCCATCCATCCATCCCTCCAACCAGCCATTCATCCAGCCATCCATCCATTCAGCCATCCATCCAGCCATCCAACCATCCATCCCTCCAGCAAGCCATCCATCCAGCCATCCATTCATCCAGCCATCCATTCATCCAGCCATCCATCCAGCCATCCATCCATCCATCCATCCCTCCAGCCAGCCATCCATCCAGCCATCCCTCCATCCAGCCATCCATCCAGCCATCCAACCATTCATCCATCTCTCCAGCCAGCCATACATCCAGCCATCCATCCATCCATCCATCCATCCATACATCCCTCCTTCCAGCCAGTCATTAACCCATCCATCCATCCAGCCATCCATCTAGCCATCCATCCCTCCAGCCAGCCAGCCATCCAGCCATCCCTCCATCCAGCCATCCATCCAGCCATCCATCCATACAGCCATCCCTCCATCCAGCTATCCATCCATCCATCCATCACACCAGCCAGCCATCCATTCAGACATCCATCCAGCTATCCATCCAGCCATCCATTCATCAATCCATCCCTCCAGCCAGCCATCCATCAAGCCATCCATCCATCCAGCCGTTCATTCAGCCATCCATCCATCCCTTCAGCCAGCCATCCATCCAGCCATCCATCCATCCAGCCATCCATCCATCCAGCCTTCCAGCCATCCAGCCATCCATCCATCCAACTATCCATCCATCCAGCCATCCATCCATCCATCCATCCAGCCATCCATCAAGCCATCCATCCATCCAGCCATCCATCAAGCCATCCATCCATCCATCCATCCCGCCAGCGAGACATCCATCCAGCCATCCATCCATCCAGCCATCCATCCTGCCATCCATCCATCCATCCATCCCTCCAGCCAGCCATTCATCCAGCCATCCATCCATCCAGCCATCCGTCCAGCTATCCATCCATCCATCCTTCCATCCCTCCAGCAAGCCATCCATCCAGCCACCCAGCCATCCATCCAGCCATCCATCCATCCATCCATCCCTCCAGCCAGCCATCCATCCAGCCATCCCTCCATCCAGCTATCCATCCAGCCATCCATGCATTCATCCATCTCTCCATCCAGCCATCCATCCAGCCATTCATCCATCCATCCATACCTCCAGCCAGCCAGCCATCCATCCATCCATCCATCCAGCCATCCATCCAGCCATCCATCCATCAATCCATCCGCCCAGCCAGACATCCATCCAGCCATCCAGCCATCCAGCCATCCATCCATCCATCCATCCATTAATCCATCCCTCCAGCCAGGCATCCATCCAGCCATCCATCCATCCAGCCATCCATTCAGCAATCCATCCATCCATCCATACCTTCAGCCAGCCATCCATTCGGCCATCCATCCATCCAGCCATCCATCCATCCATCCCTCCAGCCAGCCATCCATCCAGCCATCCATCCATCCAGCCACCCATCCAGCCATCCATCCATCCATCCATCCATCCCTCCCGCCAGCCATCCATTCAGCCATCCATCCATCCAGCCATCCATCCAGCCATCCATCCATCCGTCCCTCCAGCCAGCCATCCATCCAGCCATCCATCCATCCAGCCTTCCATCCAGCCATCCATCCATCCATCCTTCCCTCCAGCCAGCCATCCATCCAGCCATCCATCCATCCAGCCTTCCATCCAGCCATCCATCCATCCATCCTTCCCTCCATCCAGCCATCCATCCATCCAGCCATCCATCCAGCCATCCATCCATCCATCCCTCCAGCCAGCCATTCATCCAGCCATCCATCCATTCAGCCATCCATCCAGCCATCCATCCATTCATCCATCCCTCCAGCCAGCCATCCATCCAGCCATTCATCCGTCCAGCCATTCCATCCATCCATCCATCCCTCCAGCCAGCCATCCATCCAGCCATCCATCCTTCCAGCCATCCATCCAGCCATCCATCCATCCATCCATCCCTCCAGCCAGCCATCCATCCAGCCAGCCATCCAGCAATCCATCCATCAATCCATCCCTCCAGCCAGCCATGCATCCAGCCATCCTTCCATCCAGCCATCCATCCAGACATCCATCCATGACACCATCCCTCCAGCCAGCCATTCATCCATCCATCGATCTAGCCATCCATTCAGCCATCCATCCATCCATCCCTGCAGTCAGCCATCCATCCAGCCTTCCATCCATCCAGCCATCCGTCCAGCCATCCATTAATCCATCAATTCCTCCAGCCAGCAATCCATCCAGCCATCCACCCAGCCATCCATCCAGCCATCCATCCATCAATCCATCACTCCAGCCAGCCATCCATCCAGCCATCCATCCATCCAGCCATCCATCGAGCCATCCATTCATCCATCCATCCCTCCAGCCAGCCATCCATCCAGCCATCCATCCATCCAGCCATCCATCCATCCCTCCAGCCTGCCATCCATCCGGACATCCATCCATCCAGCCATCCATCCCTCCAGCCAGCCATCCACCCAGCCATCCCTCCATCCAGCCATCCATCCAGCCATCCATGCATTCATCCATCTCTCCATCCAGCCAGCCATCCAGCCATTCATCCATCCATCCATACCTCCAGCCAGCCAGCCATCCATCCATCCATCCATACAGCCATCCATCCAGCCTTCCATCCATCAATCCATCCGCCCAGCCAGCCATCCATCCAGCCATCCATCCATCCAGCCATCCATCGAGCCATCCATCCATCCATCCTTCCGTCCAGCCAGCCATCCATCCAGCCATCCATCCATCCAGCCATCCATCCATCCATCCATCCCTCCAGCCAGCCATCCATCCGGACATCCATCCATCCAGCCATCCATCCCTCCAGCCAGCCATCCATCCAGCCATCCCTCCATCCAGCCATCCATCCAGCCATCCATGCATTCATCCATCTCTCCATCCATCCATCCATCCAGCCATTCATCCATCCATCCATACCTCCAGCCAGCCAGCCATCCATCCATCCATCCAACCAGCCATCCATCCAGCCATCCATCCATCAATCCATCCGCCCAGCCAGCCATCCATCCAGCCATCCAGCCATCCATCCATCCATCCATTCATTAATCCATCCCTCCAGGCAGCCATCCATCCAGCCATCCATCCATCCAGCCATCCATTCAGCAATCCATTCCTCCATCCATCCCTTCAGCCAGCCATCCATTCGGCCATCCATCCATCCAGCCATCCATTCATCCATCACTCCAGCCAGCCATCCATCCAGCCATCCATCCATCCAGCCATCCATCCAGCCATCCATCCATCCATCCCTCCCGCCAGCCATCCATTCAGCCATCCATCCATCCAGCCATCCATCCAGACATCCATCCATCCATCCGTCCCTCCAGCCAGCCATCCATCCAGCCATCCATCCATCCATCCAGCCTTCCATCCAGCCATCCATCCAGCCATCCATCCATCCATCCATCCCTCCAGCCAGCCATCCATCCAGCCATCCCTCCATCCAGCCATCGATCCAGCCATCCATGCATTCATCCATCTCTCCATCAAGCCATCCATCCAGCCATTCATCCATCCATCCATACCTCCAGCCAGCCAGCCATCCATCCATCCATCCATCCAGCCATTCTTCCAGCCATCCATCCATCAATCCATCCGCCCAGCCAGACATCCATCCATCCATCCAGCCATCCATCCATCCATCCATCCATTAATCCATCCCTCCAGCCAGCCATCCATCCAGCCATCCATCCATCCAGCCATCCATTCAGCAATCCATCCATCCATCCATTCATTCAGCCAGCCATCCATTCGGCCATCCATCAATCCAGCCATCCATCCATCCATCCCTCCAGCCAGCCATCCATCCAGCCATCCATCCATCCAGCCATCCATCCAGCCATCCATCCATCCATCCATCCCTCCCGCCAGCCATCCATTCTGCCATCCATCCATCCAGCCATCCATCCAGCCATCCATCCATCCGTCCCTCCAGCCAGCCATCCATGCAGCCATCCATCCATCCAGCCTTCCATCCAGCCATCCATCCATCCATCCTTCCCTCCAGCCAGCCATCCATCCAGCCATCCATCCATCCAGCCGCCCATCCAGCCATCCATACATCCATCCATCCCTCCAGCCAGTCATCCAACCAGCCATCCATCTATCCAGCCATCCATCCAGCCATCCATCCATCCATCCCTCCAACCAGCCATTCATCCAGCCATCCATCCATTCAGCCATCCATCCAGCCATCCAAACATCCATCCCTCCAGCAAGCCATCCATCCAGCCATCCATTCATCCAGCCATCCATCCAGCCATCCATCCATCATTCCATCCCTCCAGCCAGCCATCCATCCAGCCATCCCTCCATCCAGCCATCCATCCAGCCATCCAACCATTCATCCATCTCTCCAGCCAGCCATACATCCAGCCATCCATCCATCCATCCATCCATCCATACATCCCTCCTTCCAGCCAGTCATTAACCCATCCATCCATCCAGCCATCCATCTAGCCATCCATCCCTCCAGCCAGCCAGCCATCCAGCCATCCCTCCATCCAGCCATCCATCCAGCCATCCATTCATCCATCCATCCATACCTCCAGCCAGCCATCCATCCATCCATCCATCCAACCAGCTATCCATCCAGCCATCCACCCATCAATCCATCCGCCCAGCCAGCCATCCATCCAGCCATCCAGCCATCCAGCCATCCATCCATCCATCCATTCATTAATCCATCCCTCCAGCCAGCCATCCATCCAGCCATCCATCCATCCAGCCATCCATTCAGCAATCCATTCCTCCATCCATCCCTTCATCCTGCCATCCATTCGTACATCCATCCATCCAGCCATCCATTCATCCATCCCTCCAGCCAGCCATCCATCCAGCCATCCATCCATCCAGCTATCCATCCAGCCATCCATCCCTCCCGCCAGCCATCCATTCAGCCATCCATCCATCCAGCCATCCATCCAGCCATCCATCCATCCATCCGTCCCTCCAGCCAGCCATCCATCCAGCCATCCATCCATCCATCCAGCCTTCCATCCAGCCATCCATCCAGCCATCCATCCATCCATCCATCCCTCCAGCCAGCCATCCATCCAGCCATCCCTCCATCCAGCCATCCATCCAGCCATCCATGCATTCATCCATCTCTCCATCAAGCCATCCATCCAGCCATTCATCCATCCATCCATACCTCCAGCCAGCCAGCCATCCATCCATCCATCCAGCCATCCATCCTTCCAGCCATCCATCCATCCATCCATCCCTCCAGCCAGCCATCCATCCAGCCAGCCATCCAGCCATCCCTCCATCAATCCATCCCTCCAGCCAGCCATGCATCCAGCCATCCTTCCATCCAGCCATCCATCCAGACATCCATCCATGACTCCATCCCTCCAGCCAGCCATCCATCCATCCATCGATCTAGCCATCCATTCAGCCATCCATCCATCCATCCATCCCTGCAGCCATCCATCCATCCAGCCTTCCATCCATCCAGCCATCCGTCCAGCCATCCATTAATCCATCCATTCCTCCAGCCAGCAATCCATCCAGCCACCCATCCAGCCATCCATCCAGCCATCCATCCATCCATCCATCACTCCAGCCAGCCATCCATCCAGCCATCCATCCATCCAGCCATCCATCGAGCCATCCATCCATCCATCCATCCCTCCAGCCAGCCATCCATCCAGCCATCCATCCATCCAGCCATCCATCCATCCATCCATCCCTCCAGCCAGTCATCCATCCGGACATCCATCCATCCAGCCATCCATCCCTCCAGCCAGCCATCCATCCAGCCATCCCTCCATCCAGCCATCCATCCAGCCATCCATGCATTCATCCATCTCTCCATCCATCCATCCATCCAGCCATTCATCCATCCATCCATACCTCCAGCCAGCCAGCCATCCATCCATCCATCCAACCAGCCATCCATCCAGCCATCCATCCATCAATCCATCCGCCCAGCCAGCCATCCATCCAGCCATCCAGCCATCCATCCATCCATCCATTCATTAATCCATCCCTCCAGCCAGCCATCCATCCAGCCATCCATCCATCCAGCCATCCATTCAGCAATCCATTCCTCCATCCATCCCTTCAGCCAGCCATCCACTCGGCCATCCATCCATCCAGCCATCCATTCATCCATCACTCCAGCCAGCCATCCATCCAGCCATCCATCCATCCAGCCATCCATCCAGCCATCCATCCATCCATCCCTCCCGCCAGCCATCCTTTCAGCCATCCATCCATCCAGCCATCCATCCAGCCATCCATCCATCCATCCGTCCCTCCAGCCAGCCATCCATCCAGCCATCCATCCATCCATCCAGCCTTCCATCCAGCCATCCATCCAGCCATCCATCCATCCATCCATCCCTCCAGCCAGCCATCCATCCAGCCATCCCTCCATCCAGCCATCCATCCAGCCATCCATGCATTCATCCATCTCTCCATCAAGCCATCCATCCAGCCATTCATCCATCCATCCATACCTCCAGCCAGCCAGCCATCCATCCATCCATCCATCCAGCCATTCTTCCAGCCATCCATCCATCAATCCATCCGCCCAGCCAGACATCCATCCATCCATCCAGCCATCCATCCATCCATCCATCCATTAATCCATCCCTCCAGCCAGCCATCCATCCAGCCATCCATCCATCCAGCCATCCATTCAGCAATCCATCCATCCATCCATCCATTCAGCCAGCCATCCATTCGGCCATCCATCAATCCAGCCATCCATCCATCCATCCCTCCAGCCAGCCATCCATCCAGCCATCCATCCATCCAGCCATCCATCCAGCCATCCATCCATCCATCCATCCCTCCCGCCAGCCATCCATTCTGCCATCCATCCATCCAGCCATCCATCCAGCCATCCATCCATCCGTCCCTCCAGCCAGCCATCCATGCAGCCATCCATCCATCCAGCCTTCCATCCAGCCATCCATCCATCCATCCTTCCCTCCAGCCAGCCATCCATCCAGCCATCCATCCATCCAGCCGCCCATCCAGCCATCCATACATCCATCCATCCCTCCAGCCAGTCATCCAACCAGCCATCCATCTATCCAGCCATCCATCCAGCCATCCATCCATCCATTCCTCCAACCAGCCATTCATCCAGCCATCCATCCATTCAGCCATCCATCCAGCCATCCAACCATCCATCCCTCCAGCAAGCCATCCATCCAGCCATCCATTCATCCAGCCATCTATCCAGCCATCCATCCATCCATCCATCCATCCATCCCTCCAGCCAGCCATCCATCCAGCCATCCCTCCATCCAGCCATCCATCCAGCCATCCAACCATTCATCCATCTCTCCAGCCAGCCATACATCCAGCCATCCATCCATCCATCCATCCATCCATACATCCCTCCTTCCAGCCAGTCATTAACCCATCCATCCATCCAGCCATCCATCTAGCCATCCATCCCTCCAGCCAGCCAGCCATCCAGCCATCCCTCCATCCAGCCATCCATCCAGCCATCCAGCCATCCATCCATCCATCCATTCATTAATCCATCCCTCCAGCCAGCCATCCATCCAGCCATCCATCCATCCAGCCATCCATTCAGCAATCCATTCCTCCATCCATCCCTTCAGCCAGCCATCCATTCGGCCATCCATCCATCCAGCCATCCATTCATCCATCACTCCAGCCAGCCATCCATCCAGCCATCCATCCATCCAGCCATCCATCCAGCCATCCATCCATCCATCCCTCCCGCCAGCCATCCATTCAGCCATCCATCCATCCAGCCATCCATCCAGACATCCATCCATCCATCCGTCCCTCCAGCCAGCCATCCATCCAGCCATCCATCCATCCATCCAGCCTTCCATCCAGCCATCCATCCAGCCATCCATCCATCCATCCATCCCTCCAGCCAGCCATCCATCCAGCCATCCCTCCATCCAGCCATCGATCCAGCCATCCATGCATTCATCCATCTCTCCATCAAGCCATCCATCCAGCCATTCATCCATCCATCCATACCTCCAGCCAGCCAGCCATCCATCCATCCATCCATCCAGCCATTCTTCCAGCCATCCATCCATCAATCCATCCGCCCAGCCAGACATCCATCCATCTATCCAGCCATCCATCCATCCATCCATCCATTAATCCATCCCTCCAGCCAGCCATCCATCCAGCCATCCATCCATCCAGCCATCCATTCAGCAATCCATCCATCCATCCATCCATTCAGCCAGCCATCCATTCGGCCATCCATCAATCCAGCCATCCATCCATCCATCCCTCCAGCCAGCCATCCATCCAGCCATCCATCCATCCAGCCATCCATCCAGCCATCCATCCATCCATCCATCCCTCCCGCCAGCCATCCATTCTGCCATCCATCCATCCAGCCATCCATCCAGCCATCCATCCATCCGTCCCTCCAGCCAGCCATCCATGCAGCCATCCATCCATCCAGCCTTCCATCCAGCCATCCATCCATCCATCCTTCCCTCCAGCCAGCCATCCATCCAGCCATCCATCCATCCAGCCGCCCATCCAGCCATCCATACATCCATCCATCCCTCCAGCCAGTCATCCAACCAGCCATCCATCTATCCAGCCATCCATCCAGCCATCCATCCATCCATCCCTCCAACCAGCCATTCATCCAGCCATCCATCCATTCAGCCATCCATCCAGCCATCCAAACATCCATCCCTCCAGCAAGCCATCCATCCAGCCATCCATTCATCCAGCCATCCATCCAGCCATCCATCCATCCATCCATCCCTCCAGCCAGCCATCCATCCAGCCATCCCTCCATCCAGCCATCCATCCAGCCATCCAACCATTCATCCATCTCTCCAGCCAGCCATACATCCAGCCATCCATCCATCCATCCATCCATCCATACATCCCTCCTTCCAGCCAGTCATTAACCCATCCATCCATCCAGCCATCCATCTAGCCATCCATCCCTCCAGCCAGCCAGCCATCCAGCCATCCCTCCATCCAGCCATCCATCCAGCCATCCATTCATCCATCCATCCATACCTCCAGCCAGCCAGCCATCCATCCATCCATCCAACCAGCTATCCATCCAGCCATCCACCCATCAATCCATCCGCCCAGCCAGCCATCCATCCAGCCATCCAGCCATCCAGCCATCCATCCATCCATCCATTCATTAATCCATCCCTCCAGCCAGCCATCCATCCAGCCATCCATCCATCCAGCCATCCATTCAGCAATCCATTCCTCCATCCATCCCTTCATCCTGCCATCCATTCGGCCATCCATCCATCCAGCCATCCATTCATCCATCCCTCCAGCCAGCCATCCATCCAGCCATCCATCCATCCAGCTATCCATCCAGCCATCCATCCCTCCCGCCAGCCATCCATTCAGCCATCCATCCATCCAGCCATCCATCCAGCCATCCATCCATCCATCCGTCCCTCCAGCCAGCCATCCATCCAGCCATCCATCCATCCATCCAGCCTTCCATCCAGCCATCCATCCAGCCATCCATCCATCCATCCATCCCTCCAGCCAGCCATCCATCCAGCCATCCCTCCATCCAGCCATCCATCCAGCCATCCATGCATTCATCCATCTCTCCATCAAGCCATCCATCCAGCCATTCATCCATCCATCCATACCTCCAGCCAGCCAGCCATCCATCCATCCATCCAGCCATCCATCCTTCCAGCCATCCATCCATCCATCCATCCCTCCAGCCAGCCATCCATCCAGCCAGCCATCCAGCCATCCCTCCATCAATCCATCCCTCCAGCCAGCCATGCATCCAGCCATCCTTCCATCCAGCCATCCATCCAGACATCCATCCATGACTCCATCCCTCCAGCCAGCCATCCATCCATCCATCGATCTAGCCATCCATTCAGCCATCCATCCATCCATCCATCCCTGCAGCCATCCATCCATCCAGCCTTCCATCCATCCAGCCATCCGTCCAGCCATCCATTAATCCATCCATTCCTCCAGCCAGCAATCCATCCAGCCACCCATCCAGCCATCCATCCAGCCATCCATCCATCCATCCATCACTCCAGCCAGCCATCCATCCAGCCATCCATCCATCCAGCCATCCATCGAGCCATCCATCCATCCATCCATCCCTCCAGCCAGCCATCCATCCAGCCATCCATCCATCCAGCCATCCATCCATCCCTCCAGCCAGTCATCCATCCGGACATCCATCCATCCAGCCATCCATCCCTCCAGCCAGCCATCCATCCAGCCATCCCTCCATCCAGCCATCCATCCAGCCATCCATGCATTCATCCATCTCTCCATCCATCCATCCATCCAGCCATTCATCCACCCATCCATACCTCCAGCCAGCCAGCCATCCATCCATCCATCCAACCAGCCATCCATCCAGCCATCCATCCATCAATCCATCCGCCCAGCCAGCCATCCATCCAGCCATCCAGCCATCCATCCATCCATCCATTCATTAATCCATCCCTCCAGCCAGCCATCCATCCAGCCATCCATCCATCCAGCCATCCATTCAGCAATCCATTCCTCCATCCATCCCTTCAGCCAGCCATCCACTCGGCCATCCATCCATCCAGCCATCCATTCATCCATCACTCCAGCCAGCCATCCATCCAGCCATCCATCCATCCAGCCATCCATCCAGCCATCCATCCATCCATCCCTCCCGCCAGCCATCCATTCAGCCATCCATCCATCCAGCCATCCATCCAGCCATCCATCCATCCATCCGTCCCTCCAGCCAGCCATCCATCCAGCCATCCATCCATCCATCCAGCCTTCCATCCAGCCATCCATCCAGCCATCCATCCATCCATCCATCCCTCCAGCCAGCCATCCATCCAGCCATCCCTCCATCCAGCCATCCATCCAGCCATCCATGCATTCATCCATCTCTCCATCAAGCCATCCATCCAGCCATTCATCCATCCATCCATACCTCCAGCCAGCCAGCCATCCATCCATCCATCCATCCAGCCATTCTTCCAGCCATCCATCCATCAATCCATCCGCCCAGCCAGACATCCATCCATCCATCCAGCCATCCATCCATCCATCCATCCATTAATCCATCCCTCCAGCCAGCCATCCATCCAGCCATCCATCCATCCAGCCATCCATTCAGCAATCCATCCATCCATCCATCCATTCAGCCAGCCATCCATTCGGCCATCCATCAATCCAGCCATCCATCCATCCATCCCTCCAGCCAGCCATCCATCCAGCCATCCATCCATCCAGCCATCCATCCAGCCATCCATCCATCCATCCATCCCTCCCGCCAGCCATCCATTCTGCCATCCATCCATCCAGCCATCCATCCAGCCATCCATCCATCCGTCCCTCCAGCCAGCCATCCATGCAGCCATCCATCCATCCAGCCTTCCATCCAGCCATCCATCCATCCATCCTTCCCTCCAGCCAGCCATCCATCCAGCCATCCATCCATCCAGCCGCCCATCCAGCCATCCATACATCCATCCATCCCTCCAGCCAGTCATCCAACCAGCCATCCATCTATCCAGCCATCCATCCAGCCATCCATCCATCCATCCCTCCAACCAGCCATTCATCCAGCCATCCATCCATTCAGCCATCCATCCAGCCATCCAACCATCCATCCCTCCAGCAAGCCATCCATCCAGCCATCCATTCATCCAGCCATCTATCCAGCCATCCATCCATCCATCCATCCATCCCTCCAGCCAGCCATCCATCCAGCCATCCCTCCATCCAGCCATCCATCCAGCCATCCAACCATTCATCCATCTCTCCAGCCAGCCATACATCCAGCCATCCATCCATCCATCCATCCATCCATACATCCCTCCTTCCAGCCAGTCATTAACCCATCCATCCATCCAGCCATCCATCTAGCCATCCATCCCTCCAGCCAGCCAGCCATCCAGCCATCCCTCCATCCAGCCATCCATCCAGCCATCCATCCATCCAGCCATCCCTCCATCCAGCTATCCATCCATCCATCCATCACACCAGCCAGCCATCCATTCAGACATCCATCCAGCTATCCATCCAGCCATCCATTCATCAATCCATCCCTCCAGCCAGCCATCCATCAAGCCATCCATCCATCCAGCCGTTCATTCAGCCATCCATCCATCCCTTCAGCCTGCCATCCATCCAGCCATCCATCCATCCAGCCATCCATCCATCCAGCCTTCCAGCCATCCAGCCATCCATCCATCCAACCATCCATCCATCCAGCCATCCATCCATCCATCCATCCAGCCATCCATCAAGCCATCCATCCATCCAGCCATCCATCAAGCCATCCATCCATCCATCCATCCCGCCAGCGAGACATCCATCCAGCCATCCATCCATCCAGCCATCCATCCTGCCATCCATCCATCCATCCATCCCTCCAGCCAGCCATTCATCCAGCCATCCATCCATCCAGCCATCCGTCCAGCTATCCATCCATCCATCCTTCCATCCCTCCAGCAAGCCATCCATCCAGCCACCCAGCCATCCATCCAGCCATCCATCCATCCATCCATCCCTCCAGCCAGCCATCCATCCAGCCATCCCTCCATCCAGCTATCCATCCAGCCATCCATGCATTCATCCATCTCTCCATCCAGCCATCCATCCAGCCATTCATCCATCCATCCATACCTCCAGCCAGCCAGCCATCCATCCATCCATCCATCCAGCCATCCATCCAGCCATCAATCCATCAATCCATCCGCCCAGCCAGACATCCATCCAGCCATCCAGCCATCCAGCCATCCATCCATCCATCCATCCATTGATCCATCCCTCCAGCCAGCCATCCATCCAGCCATCCATCCATCCAGCCATCCATTCAGTAATCCATCCATCCATCCATACCTTCAGCCAGACATCCATTCGGCCATCCATCCATCCAGCCATCCATCCATCCATCCCTCCAGCCAGCCATCCATCCAGCCATCCATCCATCCAGCCACCCATCCAGCCATCCATCCATCCATCCATCCATCCCTCCCGCCAGCCATCCATTCAGCCATCCATCCATCCAGCCATCCATCCAGCCATCCATCCATCCGTCCCTCCAGCCAGCCATCCATCCAGCCATCCATCCATCCAGCCTTCCATCCAGCCATCCATCCATCCATCCTTCACTCCAGCCAGCCATCCATCCAGCCATCCATCCATCCAGCCGCCCATCCAGCCATCCATCCATCCCTTCAGCCTGCCATCCATCCAGCCATCCATCCATCCAGCCATCCATCCAGCCATCCATCCATCCATCCATCCCTCCAGCCAGCCATTCATCCAGCCATCCATCCATTCAGCCATCCATCCAGCCATCCATCCATTCATCCATCCCTCCAGCCAGCCATCCATCCAGCCATTCATCCGTCCAGCCATTCCATCCATCCATCCATCCCTCCAGCCAGCCATCCATCCAGCCATCCCTCCATCCAGCCATCCATCCATCCCTTCAGCCTGCCATCCATCCAGCCATCCATCCATCCAGCCATCCATCCAGCCATCCATCCATCCATCCATCCCTCCAGCCAGCCATTCATCCAGCCATCCATCCATTCAGCCACCCATCCAGCCATCCATCCTTCCAGCCATCCATCCAGCCATCCATCCATCCATCGATCCCTCCAGCCAGCCATCCATCCAGCCAGGCATCCAGCCATCCATCCATCAATCCATCCCTCCAGCCAGCCATGCATCCAGCCATCCTTCCATCCAGCCATCCATCCAGACATCCATCCATGACTCCATCCCTCCAGCCAGCCATCCATCCATCCATCGATCTAGCCATCCATTCAGCCATCCATCCATCCATCCCTGCAGTCAGCCATCCATCCAGCCTTCCATCCATCCAGCCATCCGTCCAGCCATCCATTAATCCATCCATTCCTCCAGCCAGAAATCCATCCAGCCATCCACCCAGCCATCCATCCAGCCATCCATCCATCCATCCATCACTCCAGCCAGCCATCCATCCAGCCATCCAACCATCCAGCCATCCATCGAGCCATCCATTCATCCATCCATCCCTCCAGCCAGCCATCCATCCAGCCATCCATCCATCCAGCCATCCATCCATCCCTCCAGCCTGCCATCCATCCGGACATCCATCCATCCAGCCATCCATCCCTCCAGCCAGCCATCCATCCAGCCATCCCTCCATCCAGCCATCCATCCAGCCATCCATGCATTCATCCATCTCTCCATCCAGCCATCCATCCAGCCATTCATCCATCCATCCATACCTCCAGCCAGCCAGCCATCCATCCATCCATCCATCCAGCCATCCATCCAGCCATCCATCCATCAATCCATCCGCCCAGCCAGCCATCCATCCAGCCATCCAGCCATCCAGCCATCCATCCATCCATCCATCCATTAATCCATCCCTCCAGCCAGCCATCCATCCAGCCATCCATTCAGCAATCCATCCATCCATCCATCCCTTCAGCCAGCCATCCATTCGGCCATCCATCCATCCAGCCATCCATCCATCCATCCCTCCAGCCAGCCATCCATCCAGCCATCCATCCATCCAGCCATCCATCCAGCCATCCATCCATCGATCCATCCCTCCCGCCAGCCATCCATTCAGCCATCCATCCATCCAGCCATCCATTCAGCCATCCATCCAGCTATCCATCCAGCCATCCATTCATCAATCCATCCCTCCAGCCAGCCATCCATCAAGCCATCCATCCATCCAGCCGTTCATTCAGCCATCCATCCATCCCTTCAGCCTGCCATCCATCCAGCCATCCATCCATCCAGCCATCCATCCATCCAGCCTTCCAGCCATCCAGCCATCCATCCATCCAACGATCCATCCATCCAGCCATCCATCCATCCATCCATCCAGCCATCCATCAAGCCATCCATCCATCCAGCCATCCATCCAGCCATCCATCCATCCATCCCGCCAGCGAGTCATCCATCCAGCCATCCATCCATCCAGCCATCCATCCTGCCATCCATCCATCCATCCATCCCTCCAGCCAGCCATTCATCCAGCCATCCATCCATCCAGCCATCCGTCCAGCTATCCATTCATCCATCCTTCCATCCCTCCAGCAAGCCATCCATCCAGCCACCCAGCCATCCATCCAGCCGTCCATCCATCCATCCATCCCTCCAGCCAGCCATCCATCCAGCCATCCCTCCATCCAGCTATCAATTCAGCCATCCATGCATTCATCCATCTCTCCATCCAGCCATCCATCCAGCCATTCATCCATCCATCCATACCTCCAGCCAGCCAGCCATCCATCCATCCATCCATCCAGCCATCCATCCAGCCATCCATCCATCAATCCATCCGCCCAGCCAGACATCCATCCATCCATCCATCCCTTCAGCCAGCCATCCATTCGGCCATCCATCCATCCAGCCATCCATCCATCCATCCCTCCAGCCAGCCATCCATCCAGCCATCCATCCATCCAGCCATCCATCCATCCAGCCATCCATCCAGCCATCCATCCATCCCTCCCGCCAGCCATCCATTCAGCCATCCATCCATCCAGCCATCCATTCAGCCATCCATCCAGCTATCCATCCAGCCATCCATTCATCAATCCATCCCTCCAGCCAGCCATCCATCAAGCCATCCATCCATCCAGCCGTTCATTCAGCCATCCATCCATCCCTTCAGCCTGCCATCCATCCAGCCATCCATCCATCCAGCCATCCATCCATCCAGCCTTCCAGCCATCCAGCCATCCATCCATCCAACGATCCATCCATCCAGCCATCCATCCATCCATCCATCCAGCCATCCATCAAGCCATCCATCCATCCAGCCATCCATCCAGCCATCCATCCATCCATCCATCCCGCCAGCGAGTCATCCATCCAGCCATCCATCCATCCAGCCATCCATCCTGCCATCCATCCATCCATCCATCCCTCCAACCAGCCATTCATCCAGCCATCCATCCATTCAGCCATCCATCCAGCCATCCAACCATCCATCCCCCCAGCAAGCCATCCATCCAGCCATCCATTCATCCAGCCATCCATCCAGCCATCCATCCATCCATCCATCCCTCCAGCCAGCCATCCATCCAGCCATCCCTCCATCCAGCCATCCATCCAGCCATCCAACCATTCATCCATCTCTCCAGCCAGCCATACATCCAGCCATCCATCCATCCATCCATCCATCCATACATCCCTCCTTCCAGCCAGTCATTAACCCATCCATCCATCCAGCCATCCATCTAGCCATCCATACCTCCAGCCAGCCAGCCATCCAGCCATCCCTCCATCCAGCCATCCATCCAGCCATCCATCCATCCAGCCATCCCTCCATCCAGCTATCCATCCATCCATCCATCACACCAGCCAGCCATCCATTCAGACATCCATCCAGCTATCCATCCAGCCATCCATTCATCAATCCATCCCTCCAGCCAGCCATCCATCAAGCCATCCATCCATCCAGCCGTTCATTCAGCCATCCATCCATCCCTTCAGCCAGCCATCCATCCAGCCATCCATCCATCCAGCCATCCATCCATCCAGCCTTCCAGCCATCCAGCCATCCATCCATCCAACTATCCATCCATCCAGCCATCCATCCATCCAGCCATCCATCAAGCCATCCATCCATCCAGCCATCCATCAAGCCATCCATCCATCCATCCATCCCGCCAGCGAGACATCCATCCAGCCATCCATCCATCCAGCCATCCATCCTGCCATCCATCCATCCATCCATCCCTCCAGCCAGCCATTCATCCAGCCATCCATCCATCCAGCCATCCGTCCAGCTATCCATCCATCCATCCTTCCATCCCTCCAGCAAGCCATCCATCCAGCCACCCAGCCTTCCATCCAGCCATCCATCCATCCATCCATCCCTCCAGCCAGCCATCCATCCAGCCATCCCTCCATCCAGCTATCCATCCAGCCATCCATGCATTCATCCATCTCTCCATCCAGCCATCCATCCAGCCATTCATCCATCCATCCATCCCTCCAGCCAGCCATTCATCCAGCCATCCATCCATCCAGCCATCCGTCCAGCTATCCATCCATCCATCCTTCCATCCCTCCAGCAAGCCATCCATCCAGCCACCCATCCATCCATCCAGCCATCCATCCAGCCATCCATCCATCAATCCATCCGCCCAGCCAGACATCCATCCAGCCATCCAGCCATCCAGCCATCCATCCATCCATCCATCCATTAATCCATCCCTCCAGCCAGCCATCCATCCAGCCATCCATCCATCCAGCCATCCATTCAGCAATCCATCCATCCATCCATACCTTCAGCCAGCCATCCATTCGGCCATCCATCCATCCAGCCATCCATCCATCCATCCCTCCAGCCAGCCATCCATCCAGCCATCCATCCATCCAGCCACCCATCCAGCCATCCATCCATCCATCCATCCATCCCTCCCGCCAGCCATCCATTCAGCCATCCATCCATGCAGCCATCCATCCAGCCATCCATCCATCCGTCCCTCCAGCCAGCCATCCATCCAGCCATCCATCCATCCAGCCTTCCATCCAGCCATCCATCCATCCATCCTTCCCTCCAGCCAGCCATCCATCCAGCCATCCATCCATCCAGCCTTCCATCCAGCCATCCATCCATCCATCCTTCCCTCCATCCAGCCATCCATCCATCCAGCCATCCATCCAGCCATCCATCCATCCATCCATCCCTCCAGCCAGCCATTCATCCAGCCATCCATCCATTCAGCCATCCATCCAGCCATCCATCCATTCATCCATCCCTCCAGCCAGCCATCCATCCAGCCATTCATCCGTCCAGCCATTCCATCCATCCATCCATCCCTCCAGCCAGCCATCCATCCAGCCATCCATCCTTCCAGCCATCCATCCAGCCATCCATCCATCCATCCATCCCTCCAGCCAGCCATCCATCCAGCCAGCCATCCAGCAATCCATCCATCAATCCATCCCTCCAGCCAGCCATGCATCCAGCCTTCCTTCCATCCAGCCATCCATCCAGACATCCATCCATGACACCATCCCTCCAGCCAGCCATCCATCCATCCATCGATCTAGCCATCCATTCAGCCATCCATCCATCCATCCCTGCAGTCAGCCATCCATCCAGCCTTCCATCCATCCAGCCATCCGTCCAGCCATCCATTAATCCATGAATTCCTCCAGCCAGCAATCCATCCAGCCATCCACCCAGCCATCCATCCAGCCATCCATCCATCCATCCATCACTCCAGCCAGCCATCCATCCAGCCATCCATCCATCCAGCCATCCATCGAGCCATCCATTCATCCATCCATCCCTCCAGCCAGCCATCCATCCAGCCATCCATCCATCCAGCCATCCATCCATCCCTCCAGCCTGCCATCCATCCGGACATCCATCCATCCAGCCATCCATCCCTCCAGCCAGCCATCCATCCAGCCATCCCTCCATCCAGCCATCCATCCAGCCATCCATGCATTCATCCATCTCTCCATCCAGCCAGCCATCCAGCCATTCATCCATCCCTCCATACCTCCAGCCAGCCAGCCATCCATCCATCCATCCATACAGCCATCCATCCAGCCATCCATCCATCAATCCATCCGCCCAGCCAGCCATCCATCCAGCCATCCAGCCATCCAGCCATCCGTCCATCCATCCATCCATTAATCCATCCCTCCAGCCAGCCATCCATCCAGCCATCCATCCATCCAGCCATCCATTCAGCAATCCATCCATCCATCCATCCCTTCAGCCAGCCATCCATTCGGCCATCCATCCATCCAGCCATCCATCCATCCCTCCAGCCAGCCATCCATCCAGCCATCCATCCATCCAGCCATCCATCCAGCCATCCATCCATCCATCCATCCCTCCCGGCAGCCATCCATTCAGCCATCCATCCATCCAGCCATCCATTCAGCCATCCATCCAGCTATCCATCCAGCCATCCATTCATCAATCCATCCCTCCAGCCAGCCATCCATCAAGCCATCCATCCATCCAGCCGTTCATTCAGCCATCCATCCATCCCTTCAGCCTGCCATCCATCCAGCCATCCATCCATCCAGCCATCCATCCATCCAGCCTTCCAGCCATCCAGCCATCCATCCATCCAACGATCCATCCATCCAGCCATCCATCCATCCAGCCATCCATCAAGCCATCCATCCATCCAGCCATCCATCCAGCCATCCATCCATCCATCCATCCCGCCAGCGAGTCATCCATCCAGCCATCCATCCATCCAGCCATCCATCCTGCCATCCATCCATCCATCCATCCCTCCAGCCAGCCATTCATCCAGCCATCCATCCATCCAGCCATCCGTCCAGCTATCCATCCATCCATCCTTCCATCCCTCCAGCAAGCCATCCATCCAGCCACCCAGCCATCCATCCAGCCATCCATCCATCCATCCATCCCTCCAGCCAGCCATCCATCCAGCCATCCCTCCATCCAGCTATCCATCCAGCCATCCATGCATTCATCCATCTCTCCATCCAGCCATCCATCCAGCCATTCATCCATCCATCCATACCTCCAGCCAGCCAGCCATCCATCCATCCATCCATCCAGCCATCCATCCAGCCATCCATCCATCAATCCATCCGCCCAGCCAGACATCCATCCATCCATCCATCCCTTCAGCCTGCCATCCATTCGGCCATCCATCCATCCAGCCATCCATCCATCCATCCCTGCAGCCAGCCATCCATCCAGCCATCCATCCATCCAGCCATCCATCCAGCCATCCATCCATCCCTCCCGCCAGCCATCCATTCAGCCATCCATCCATCCAGCCATCCATTCAGCCATCCATCCAGCTATCCATCCAGCCATCCATTCATCAATCCATCCCTCTAGCCAGCCATCCATCAAGCCATCCATCCATCCAGCCGTTCATTCAGCCATCCATCCATCCCTTCAGCCTGCCATCCATCCAGCCATCCATCCATCCAGCCATCCATCCATCCAGCCTTCCAGCCATCCAGCCATCCATCCATCCAACGATCCATCCATCCAGCCATCCATCCATCCATCCATCCAGCCATCCATCAAGCCATCCATCCATCCAGCCATCCATCCAGCCATCCATCCATCCATCCATCCCGCCAGCGAGTCATCCATCCAGCCATCCATCCATCCAGCCATCCATCCTGCCATCCATCCATCCATCCATCCCTCCAACCAGCCATTCATCCAGCCATCCATCCATTCAGCCATCCATCCAGCCATCCAACCATCCATCCCTCCAGCAAGCCATCCATCCAGCCATCCATTCATCCAGCCATCCATCCAGCCATCCATCCATCCATCCATCCCTCCAGCCAGCCATCCATCCAGCCATCCCTCCATCCAGCCATCCATCCAGCCATCCAACCATTCATCCATCTCTCCAGCCAGCCATACATCCAGCCATCCATCCATCCATCCATCCATCCATACATCCCTCCTTCCAGCCAGTCATTAACCCATCCATCCATCCAGCCATCCATCTAGCCATCCATCCCTCCAGCCAGCCAGCCATCCAGCCATCCCTCCATCCAGCCATCCATCCAGCCATCCATCCATCCAGCCATCCCTCCATCCAGCTATCCATCCATCCATCCATCACACCAGCCAGCCATCCATTCAGACATCCATCCAGCTATCCATCCAGCCATCCATTCATCAATCCATCCCTCCAGCCAGCCATCCATCAAGCCATCCATCCATCCAGCCGTTCATTCAGCCATCCATCCACCCCTTCAGCCTGCCATCCATCCAGCCATCCATCCATCCAGCCATCCATCCATCCAGCCTTCCAGCCATCCAACCATCCATCCATCCAACCATCCATCCATCCAGCCATCCATCCATCCATCCATCCAGCCATCCATCAAGCCATCCATCCATCCAGCCATCCATCAAGCCATCCATCCATCCATCCATCCCGCCAGCGAGACATCCATCCAGCCATCCATCCATCCAGCCATCCATCCTGCCATCCATCCATCCATCCATCCCTCCAGCCAGCCATTCATCCAGCCATCCATCCATCCAGCCATCCGTCCAGCTATCCATCCATCCATCCTTCCATCCCTCCAGCAAGCCATCCATCCAGCCACCCAGCCATCCATCCAGCCATCCATCCATCCATCCATCCCTCCAGCCAGCCATCCATCCAGCCATCCCTCCATCCAGCTATCCATCCAGCCATCCATGCATTCATCCATCTCTCCATCCAGCCATCCATCCAGCCATTCATCCATCCATCCATACCTCCAGCCAGCCAGCCATCCATCCATCCATCCATCCAGCCATCCATCCAGCCATCCATCCATCAATCCATCCGCCCAGCCAGACATCCATCCAGCCATCCAGCCATCCAGCCATCCATCCATCCATCCATCCATTAATCCATCCCTCCAGCCAGCCATCCATCCAGCCATCCATCCATCCAGCCATCCATTCAGCAATCCATCCATCCATCCATACCTTCAGCCAGCCATCCATTCGGCCATCCATCCATCCAGCCATCCATCCATCCATCCCTCCAGCCAGCCATCCATCCAGCCATCCATCCATCCAGCCACCCATCCAGCCATCCATCCATCCATCCATCCATCCCTCCCGCCAGCCATCCATTCAGCCATCCATCCATCCAGCCATCCATCCAGCCATCCATCCATCCGTACCTCCAACCAGCCATCCATCCAGCCATCCATCCATCCAGCCTTCCATCCAGCCATCCATCCATCCATCCTTCCCTCCAGCCAGCCATCCATCCAGCCATCCATCCATCCAGCCGCCCATCCAGCCATCCATCCATCCCTTCAGCCTGCCATCCATCCAGCCATCCATCCATCCAGCCATCCATCCAGCCATCCATCCATCCATCCATCCCTCCAGCCAGCCATTCATCCAGCCATCCATCCATTCAGCCATCCATCCAGCCATCCATCCATTCATCCATCCCTCCAGCCAGCCATCCATCCAGCCATTCATCCGTCCAGCCATTCCATCCATCCATCCATCCCTCCAGCCAGCCATCCATCCAGCCATCCATCGTTCCAGCCATCCATCCAGCCATCCATCCATCCATCCATCCCTCCAGCCAGCCATCCATCCAGCCAGCCATCCAGCCATCCATCCATCAATCCATCCCTCCAGCCAGCCATCCTTCCATCCAGCCTTCCTTCCATCCAGCCATCCATCCAGACATCCATCCATGACTCCATCCCTCCAGCCAGCCATCCATCCATCCATCGATCTAGCCATCCATTCAGCCATCCATCCATCCATCCCTGCAGTCAGCCATCCATCCAGCCTTCCATCCATCCAGCCATCCGTCCAGCCATCCATTAATCCATCCATTCCTCCAGCCAGCAATCCATCCAGCCATCCACCCAGCCATCCATCCAGCCATCCATCCATCCATCCATCACTCCAGCCAGCCATCCATCCAGCCATCCATCCATCCAGCCATCCATCGAGCCATCCATTCATCCATCCATCCCTCCAGCCAGCCATCCATCCAGCCATCCATCCATCCAGCCATCCATCCATCCCTCCAGCCTGCCATCCATCCGGACATCCATCCATCCAGCCATCCATCCCTCCAGCCAGCCATCCATCCAGCCATCCCTCCATCCAGCCATCCATCCAGCCATCCATGCATTCATCCATCTCTCCATCCAGCCAGCCATCCAGCCATTCATCCATCCATCCATACCTCCAGCCAGCCAGCCATCCATCCATCCATCCATCCAGCCATCCATCCAGCCATCCATCCATCAATCCATCCGCCCAGCCAGCCATCCATCCAGCCATCCAGCCATCCAGCCATCCATCCATCCATCCATCCATTAATCCATCCCTCCAGCCAGCCATCCATCCAGCCATCCATCCATCCAGCCATCCATTCAGCAATCCATCCATCCATCCATCCCTTCAGCCAGCCATCCATTCGGCCATCCATCCATCCAGCCATCCATCCATCCATCCCTCCAGCCAGCCATCCATCCAGCCATCCATCCATCCAGCCATCCATCCAGCCATCCATCCATCCATCCATCCCTCCCGCCAGCCATCCATTCAACCATCCATCCATCCAGCCATCCATTCAGCCATCCATCCAGCTATCCATCCAGCCATCCATTCATCAATCCATCCCTCCAGCCAGCCATCCATCAAGCCATCCATCCATCCAGCCGTTCATTCAGCCATCCATCCATCCCTTCAGCCTGCCATCCATCCATCCATCCATCCATCCAGCCATCCATCCATCCAGCCTTCCAGCCATCCAGCCATCCATCCATCCAACGATCCATCCATCCAGCCATCCATCCATCCATCCATCCAGCCATCCATCAAGCCATCCATCCATCCAGCCATCCATCCAGCTATCCATCCATCCATCCATCCCGCCAGCGAGTCATCCATCCAGCCATCCATCCATCCAGCCATCCATCCTGCCATCCATCCATCCATCCATCCCTCCAGCCAGCCATTCATCCAGCCATCCATCCATCCAGCCATCCGTCCAGCTATCCATCCATCCATCCTTCCATCCCTCCAGCAAGCCATCCATCCAGCCACCCAGCCATCCATCCAGCCATCCATCCATCCATCCATCCCTCCAGCCAGCCATCCATCCAGCCATCCCTCCATCCAGCTATCCATCCAGCCATCCATGCATTCATCCATCTCTCCATCCAGCCATCCATCCAGCCATTCATCCATACCTCCAGCCAGCCAGCCATCCATCCATCCATCCATCCAGCCATCCATCCAGCCATCCATCCATCAATTCATCCGCCCAGCCAGTCATCCATCCAGCCATCCAGCCATCCATCCATCCATCCATCCATTAATCCATCCCTCCAGCCAGCCATCCCTCCAGCCATCCATCCATCCAGCCATCCATTCAGCAATCCATCCATCCATCCATGCCTTCAGCCAGCCATCCATTCGGCCATCCATCCATCCAGCCATCCATCCATCCATCCCTCCAGCCAGCCATCCATCCAGCCATCCATCCATCCAGCCACCCATCCAGCCATCCATCCATCCATCCATCCATCCCTCCCGCAAGCCGTCCATTCAGCCATCCATCCATCCAGCCATCCATCCAGCCATCCATCCATCCGTCCCTCCAGCCAGCCATCCATCCAGCCATCCATCCATCCAGCCTTCCATCCAGCCATCCATCCATCCATCCTTCCCTCCAGCCAGCCATCCATCCAGCCATCCACCCATCCAGCCGCCCATCCAGCCATCCATCCATCCCTTCAGCCTGCCATCCATCCAGCCATCCATCCATCCAGCCATCCAACCAGCCAGCCATCCATCCATCCATCCCTCCAGCCAGCCATTCATCCAGCCATCCATCCATTCAGCCATCCATCCTGCCATCCATCCATTCATCCATCCCTCCAGCCAGCCATCCATCCAGCCATTCATCCGTCCAGCCATCCATCTATCCATCCATCCCTCCAGCCAGCCATCCATCCGGCCATCCATCCTTCCAGCCATCCATCCAGCCATCCATCCATCCATCCATCCCTCCAGCCAGCCATCCATCCAGCCAGCCATCCAGCCATCCATCCATCAATCCATCCCTCCAGCCAGCCATGCATCCAGCCATCCTTCCATCCAGCCATCCATCCAGACATCCATCCATGACTCCATCCCTCCAGCCAGCCATCCATCCATCCATCGATCTAGCCATCCATTCAGCCATCCATCCATCCATCCCTGCAGTCAGCCATCCATCCAGCCATCCATTAATCCATCCATTCCTCCAGCCAGCAATCCATCCAGCCATCCACCCAGCCATCCATCCAGCCATCCATCCATCCATCCATCACTCCAGCCAGCCATCCATCCAGCCATCCATCCATCCAGCCATCCATCGAGCCATCCATTCATCCATCCATCCCTCCAGCCAGCCATCCATCCAGCTATCCATCCATCCAGCCATCCATCCATCCCTCCAGCCTGCCATCCATCCGGACATCCATCCATCCAGCCATCCATCCCTCCAGCCAGCCATCCATCCAGCTATCCCTCCATCCAGCTATCCATCCAGCCATCCATGCATTCATCCATCTCTCCATCCAGCCATCCATCCAGCCATTCATCCATCCATCCATACCTCCAGCCAGCCAGCCATCCATCCATCCATCCATCCAGCCATCCATCCAGCCATCCATCCATCAATCCATCCGCCCAGCCAGCCATCCATCCAGCCATCCAGCCATCCAGCCATCCATCCATCCATCCATCCATTAATCCATCCCTCCAGACAGCCATCCATCCAGCCATCCATCCATCCAGCCATCCATTCAGCAATCCATCCATCCATCCATCCCTTCAGCCAGCCATCCATTCGGCCATCCATCCATCCAGCCATCCATCCATCCATCCCTCCAGCCAGCCATCCATCCAGCCATCCATCCATCCAGCCATCCATCCAGCCATCCATCCATCCATCCATCCCTCCCGCCAGCCATCCATTCAGCCATCCATCCATCCAGCCATCCATCCAGCCATCCATCAATCCATACGTCCCTCCAGCCAGCCATCCATCCAGCCATCCATCCATCCAGCCTTCCATCCAGCCATCCATCCAACCATCCTTCCCTCCAGCCAGCCATCCAACCAGACATCCATCCATCCAGCCACCCATCCAGCCATCCATCCATCCATTCATCCCTCCAGCCAGTCATCCAACCAGCCATCCATCCATCCAGCCATCCATCCAGCCATCCATCCATCCATCCATCCCTCCAGCCAGCCATTCATCCAGCCATCCATCCATTCAGCCATCCATCCAGCCATCCAACCATCCATCCCTCCAGCAAGCCATCCATCCAGCCATCCATTCATTCAGCCATCCATCCAGCCATCCAACCATTCATCCATCTCTCCAGCCAGCCATACATCCAGCCATCCATTCATCCATCCAGCCATCCATCCAACCATCCATCCCTCTTTCCAGCCAGTCATTAAGCCATCCATCCATCCAGCCATCCATCCAGCCATCCATCCCTCCATCCCGCCAGTCATCCAGCCATCCCTCCATCCAGCCATCCATCCAGCCATCCATCCATCCATCCATCCCTCCAGCCAGCCAGCCATCCAGCCATCCCACCATCCAGCTATCCATCCATCCATCCCACCAGCCAGCCATCCATCCAGCCATCCATCCAGCTATCCATCCAGCCATCCATTCATCAATCCATCCCTTCAGCCAGCCATCCATCAAGCCATCCATCCATCCAGCCGTCCATTCAGCCATCCATCCATCCATCCATCCCTTCAGCCTGCCAGCCATCCATCCATCCATCCATCCATCACGCCATCCATCAAGCCATCCATCCATCCAGCCATCCATCCATCCATCCATCCATCCATCCATCCATCCCGCCAGCGAGTCATCCATCCAGCCATCCATCCATCCAGCCTTCCATCCTGCCATCCATCCATCCATCCATCCCTCCAGCCAGCCATTCATCCAGCCATCCATCCATCCAGCCATCCATCCAGCTATCCATCCATCCATCCATCCATACTTCCATCCAGCCGCCCATCCAGCCATCCATACATCCATCCATCCCTCCAGCCAGTCATCCAACCAGCTATCCATCTATACAGCCATCCATCCAGCCATCCATCCATCCATCCCTCCAACCAGCCATTCATCCAGCCATCCATCCATTCAGCCATCCATCCAGCCATCCAACCATCCATCCCTCCAGCAAGCCATCCATCCAGCCATCCATTCATCCAGCCATCCATCCAGCCATCCATCCATCCCTCCAGCCAGCCATCCATCCAGCCATCCCTCCATCCAGCCATCCATCCAGCCATCCAACCATTCATCCATCTCTCCAGCCAGCCATACATCCAGCCATCCATCCATCCATCCATCCATCCATACATCCCTCCTTCCAGCCAGTCATTAACCCATCCATCCATCCAGCCATCCATCTAGCCATCTATCCCTCCAGCCAGCCAGCCATCCAGCCATCCCTCCATCCAGCCATCCATCCATCCAGCCA
>NC_092708.1:287107861-287112861 GCF_047496885.1 Scyliorhinus torazame | reverse complement strand
GCAAGCCATCCATCCAGCCACCCAGCCATCCATCCAGCCATCCATCCATCCATCCATCCCTCCAGCCAGCCATCCATCCAGCCATCCCTCCATCCAGCTATCCATCCAGCCATCCATGCATTCATCCATCTCTCCATCCAGCCATCCATCCAGCCATTCATCCATCCATCCATACCTCCAGCCAGCCAGCCATCCATCCATCCATCCATCCAGCCATCCATCCAGCCATCCATCCATCAATCCATCCGCCCAGCCAGACATCCATCCAGCCATCCAGCCATCCAGCCATCCATCCATCCATCCATCCATTAATCCATCCCTCCAGCCAGCCATCCATCCAGCCATCCATCCATCCAGCCATCCATTCAGCAATCCATCCATCCATCCATACCTTCAGCCAGCCATCCATTCGGCCATCCATCCATCCAGCCATCCATCCATCCATCCCTCCAGCCAGCCATCCATCCAGCCATCCATCCATCCAGCCACCCATCCAGCCATCCATCCATCCATCCATCCATCCCTCCCGCCAGCCATCCATTCAGCCATCCATCCATCCAGCCATCCATCCAGCCATCCATCCATCCGTACCTCCAGCCAGCCATCCATCCAGCCATCCATCCATCCAGCCTTAAATCCAGCCATCCATCCATCCATCCTTCCCTCCAGCCAGCCATCCATCCAGCCATCCATCCATCCAGCCACCCATCCAGCCATCCATCCATCCCTTCAGCCTGCCATCCATCCAGCCATCCATCCATCCAGCCATCCATCCAGCCATCCATCCATCCATCCATCCCTCCAGCCAGCCATTCATCCAGCCATCCATCCATTCAGCCATCCATCCAGCCATCCATCCATTCATCCATCCCTCCAGCCAGCCATCCATCCAGCCATTCATCCGTCCAGCCATTCCATCCATCCATCCATCCCTCCAGCCAGCCATCCATCCAGCCATCCATCCTTCCAGCCATCCATCCAGCCATCCATCCATCCATCCATCCCTCCAGCCAGCCATCCATCCAGCCAGCCATCCAGCCATCCATCCATCAATCCATCCCTCCAGCCAGCCATCCTTCCAT
This sequence comes from Scyliorhinus torazame, assembly GCF_047496885.1. Classification (NCBI taxonomy): domain Eukaryota; kingdom Metazoa; phylum Chordata; class Chondrichthyes; order Carcharhiniformes; family Scyliorhinidae; genus Scyliorhinus; species Scyliorhinus torazame. The sequence goes on along the minus strand of NC_092708.1, from coordinate 287,111,779 downwards.
CCAGCCATCCTTCCATCCAGCCATCCATCCAGACATCCATCCATGACTCCATCCCTCCAGCCAGCCATCCATCCATCCATCGATCTAGCCATCCATTCAGCCATCCATCCATCCATCCCTGCAGTCAGCCATCCATCCAGCCTTCCATCCATCCAGCCATCCGTCCAGCCATCCATTAATCCATCCATTCCTCCAGCCAGCAATCCATCCAGCCATCCACCCAGCCATCCATCCAGCCATCCATCCATCCATCCATCACTCCAGCCAGCCATCCATCCAGCCATCCATCCATCCAGCCATCCATCGAGCCATCCATTCATCCATCCATCCCTCCAGCCAGCCATCCATCCAGCCATCCATCCATCCAGCCATCCATCCATCCCTCCAGCCTGCCATCCATCCGGACATCCATCCATCCAGCCATCCATCCCTCCAGCCAGCCATCCATCCAGCCATCCCTCCATCCAGCCATCCATCCAGCCATCCATGCATTCATCCATCTCTCCATCCAGCCAGCCATCCAGCCATTCATCCATCCATCCATACCTCCAGCCAGCCAGCCATCCATCCATCCATCCATCCAGCCATCCATCCAGCCATCCATCCATCAATCCATCCGCCCAGCCAGCCATCCATCCAGCCATCCAGCCATCCAGCCATCCATCCATCCATCCATCCATTAATCCATCCCTCCAGCCAGCCATCCATCCAGCCATCCATCCATCCAGCCATCCATTCAGCAATCCATCCATCCATCCATCCCTTCAGCCAGCCATCCATTCGGCCATCCATCCATCCAGCCATCCATCCATCCATCCCTCCAGCCAGCCATCCATCCAGCCATCCATCCATCCAGCCATCCATCCAGCCATCCATCCATCCATCCATCCCTCCCGCCAGCCATCCATTCAGCCATCCATCCATCCAGCCATCCATTCAGCCATCCATCCAGCTATCCATCCAGCCATCCATTCATCAATCCATCCCTCCAGCCAGCCATCCATCAAGCCATCCATCCATCCAGCCGTTCATTCAGCCATCCATCCATCCCTTCAGCCTGCCATCCATCCAGCCATCCATCCATCCAGCCATCCATCCATCCAGCCTTCCAGCCATCCAGCCATCCATCCATCCAACGATCCATCCATCCAGCCATCCATCCATCCATCCTTCCATCCCTCCAGCAAGCCATCCATCCAGCCACCCAGCCATCCATCCAGCCATCCATCCATCCATCCATCCCTCCAGCCAGCCATCCATCCAGCCATCCCTCCATCCAGCTATCCATCCAGCCATCCATGCATTCATCCATCTCTCCATCCAGCCATCCATCCAGCCATTCATCCATACCTCCAGCCAGCCAGCCATCCATCCATCCATCCATCCAGCCATCCATCCAGCCATCCATCCATCAATTCATCCGCCCAGCCAGTCATCCATCCAGCCATCCAGCCATCCAGCCATCCATCCATCCATCCATCCATTAATCCATCCCTCCAGCCAGCCATCCCTCCAGCCATCCATCCATCCAGCCATCCATTCAGCAATCCATCCATCCATCCATGCCTTCAGCCAGCCATCCATTCGGCCATCCATCCATCCAGCCATCCATCCATCCATCCCTCCAGCCAGCCATCCATCCAGCCATCCATCCATCCAGCCACCCATCCAGCCATCCATCCATCCATCCATCCATCCCTCCCGCAAGCCGTCCATTCAGCCATCCATCCATCCAGCCATCCATCCAGCCATCCATCCATCCGTCCCTCCAGCCAGCCATCCATCCAGCCATCCATCCATCCAGCCTTCCATCCAGCCATCCATCCATCCATCCTTCCCTCCAGCCAGCCATCCATCCAGCCATCCACCCATCCAGCCGCCCATCCAGCCATCCATCCATCCCTTCAGCCTGCCATCCATCCAGCCATCCATCCATCCAGCCATCCAACCAGCCAGCCATCCATCCATCCATCCCTCCAGCCAGCCATTCATCCAGCCATCCATCCATTCAGCCATCCATCCTGCCATCCATCCATTCATCCATCCCTCCAGCCAGCCATCCATCCAGCCATTCATCCGTCCAGCCATCCATCTATCCATCCATCCCTCCAGCCAGCCATCCATCCGGCCATCCATCCTTCCAGCCATCCATCCAGCCATCCATCCATCCATCCATCCCTCCAGCCAGCCATCCATCCAGCCAGCCATCCAGCCATCCATCCATCAATCCATCCCTCCAGCCAGCCATGCATCCAGCCATCCTTCCATCCAGCCATGCATCCAGCCATCCTTCCATCCAGCCATCCATCCAGACATCCATCCATGACTCCATCCCTCCAGCCAGCCATCCATCCATCCATCGATCTAGCCATCCATTCAGCCATCCATCCATCCATCCCTGCAGTCAGCCATCCATCCAGCCATCCATTAATCCATCCATTCCTCCAGCCAGCAATCCATCCAGCCATCCACCCAGCCATCCATCCAGCCATCCATCCATCCATCCATCACTCCAGCCAGCCATCCATCCAGCCATCCATCCATCCAGCCATCCATCGAGCCATCCATTCATCCATCCATCCCTCCAGCCAGCCATCCATCCAGCTATCCATCCATCCAGCCATCCATCCATCCCTCCAGCCTGCCATCCATCCGGACATCCATCCATCCAGCCATCCATCCCTCCAGCCAGCCATCCATCCAGCTATCCCTCCATCCAGCTATCCATCCAGCCATCCATGCATTCATCCATCTCTCCATCCAGCCATCCATCCAGCCATTCATCCATCCATCCATACCTCCAGCCAGCCAGCCATCCATCCATCCATCCATCCAGCCATCCATCCAGCCATCCATCCATCAATCCATCCGCCCAGCCAGCCATCCATCCAGCCATCTATCCATCCAGCCATCCATCCATCCATCCATCCATTAATCCATCCCTCCAGACAGCCATCCATCCAGCCATCCATCCATCCAGCCATCCATTCAGCAATCCATCCATCCATCCATCCCTTCAGCCAGCCATCCATTCGGCCATCCATCCATCCAGCCATCCATCCATCCATCCCTCCAGCCAGCCATCCATCCAGCCATCCATCCATCCAGCCATCCATCCAGCCATCCATCCATCCATCCATCCCTCCCGCCAGCCATCCATTCAGCCATCCATCCATCCAGCCATCCATCCAGCCATCCATCAATCCATACGTCCCTCCAGCCAGCCATCCATCCATCCATCCATCCATCCAGCCTTCCATCCAGCCATCCATCCAACCATCCTTCCCTCCAGCCAGCCATCCAACCAGACATCCATCCATCCAGCCACCCATCCAGCCATCCATCCATCCATTCATCCCTCCAGCCAGTCATCCAACCAGCCATCCATCCATCCAGCCATCCATCCAGCCATCCATCCATCCATCCATCCCTCCAGCCAGCCATTCATCCAGCCATCCATCCATTCAGCCATCCATCCAGCCATCCAACCATCCATCCCTCCAGCAAGCCATCCATCCAGCCATCCATTCATTCAGCCATCCATCCAGCCATCCAACCATTCATCCATCTCTCCAGCCAGCCATACATCCAGCCATCCATTCATCCATCCAGCCATCCATCCAACCATCCATCCCTCTTTCCAGCCAGTCATTAAGCCATCCATCCATCCAGCCATCCATCCAGCCATCCATCCCTCCATCCCGCCAGTCATCCAGCCATCCCTCCATCCAGCCATCCATCCAGCCATCCATCCATCCATCCATCCCTCCAGCCAGCCAGCCATCCAGCCATCCCACCATCCAGCTATCCATCCATCCATCCCACCAGCCAGCCATCCATCCAGCCATCCATCCAGCTATCCATCCAGCCATCCATTCATCAATCCATCCCTTCAGCCAGCCATCCATCAAGCCATCC
>NC_092708.1:287092861-287105361 GCF_047496885.1 Scyliorhinus torazame | reverse complement strand
AGCCATCCATCCAGCCTTCCATCCATCCAGCCATCCGTCCAGCCATCCATTAATCCATCCATTCCTCCAGCCAGCAATCCATCCAGCCATCCACCCAGCCATCCATCCAGCCATCCATCCATCCATCCATCACTCCAGCCAGCCATCCATCCAGCCATCCATCCATCCAGCCATCCATCGAGCCATCCATTCATCCATCCATCCCTCCAGCCAGCCATCCATCCAGCCATCCATCCATCCATCCAGCCATCCATCCCTCCAGCCTGCCATCCATCCGGACATCCATCCATCCAGCCATCCATCCCTCCAGCCAGCCATCCATCCAGCCATCCCTCCATCCAGCCATCCATCCAGCCATCCATGCATTCATCCATCTCTCCAGCCAGCCATACATCCAGCCATTCATCCATCCATCCATACCTCCAGCCAGCCAGCCATCCATCCATCCATCCATCCAGCCATCCATCCAGCCATCCATCCATCAATCCATCCGCCCAGCCAGCCATCCATCCAGCCATCCAGCCATCCAGCCATCCATCCATCCATCCATCCATTAATCCATCCCTCCAGCCAGCCATCCATCCAGCCATCCATCCATCCAGCCATCCATTCAGCAATCCATCCATCCATCCATCCCTTCAGCCAGCCATCCATTCGGCCATCCATCCATCCAGCCATCCATCCTGCCATCCATCCATCCATCCATCCCTCCAGCCAGCCATTCATCCAGCCATCCATCCATCCAGCCATCCGTCCAGCTATCCATCCATCCATCCTTCCATCCCTCCAGCAAGCCATCCATCCAGCCACCCAGCCATCCATCCAGCCATCCATCCATCCATCCATCCCTCCAGCCAGCCATCCATCCAGCCATCCCTCCATCCAGCTATCCATCCAGCCATCCATGCATTCATCCATCTCTCCATCCAGCCATCCATCCAGCCATTCATCCATCCATCCATACCTCCAGCCAGCCAGCCATCCATCCATCCATCCATCCAGCCATCCATCCAGCCATCCATCCATCAATCCATCCGCCCAGCCAGACATCCATCCAGCCATCCAGCCATCCAGCCATCCATCCATCCATCCATCCATTAATCCATCCCTCCAGCCAGCCATCCATCCAGCCATCCATCCATCCAGCCATCCATTCAGCAATCCATCCATCCATCCATACCTTCAGCCAGCCATCCATTCGGCCATCCATCCATCCAGCCATCCATCCATCCATCCCTCCAGCCAGCCATCCATCCAGCCATCCATCCATCCAGCCACCCATCCAGCCATCCATCCATCCATCCATCCATCCCTCCCGCCAGCCATCCATTCAGCCATCCATCCATCCAGCCATCCATCCAGCCATCCATCCATCCGTACCTCCAGCCAGCCATCCATCCAGCCATCCATCCATCCAGCCTTCCATCCAGCCATCCATCCATCCATCCTTCCCTCCAGCCAGCCATCCATCCAGCCATCCATCCATCCAGCCACCCATCCAGCCATCCATCCATCCCTTCAGCCTGCCATCCATCCAGCCATCCATCCATCCAGCCATCCATCCAGCCATCCATCCATCCATCCATCCCTCCAGCCAGCCATTCATCCAGCCATCCATCCATTCAGCCATCCATCCAGCCATCCATCCATTCATCCATCCCTCCAGCCAGCCATCCATCCAGCCATTCATCCGTCCAGCCATTCCATCCATCCATCCATCCCTCCAGCCAGCCATCCATCCAGCCATCCATCCTTCCAGCCATCCAACCAGCCATCCATCCATCCATCCATCCCTCCAGCCAGCCATCCATCCAGCCAGCCATCCAGCCATCCATCCATCAATCCATCCCTCCAGCCAGCCATCCTTCCATCCAGCCATCCTTCCATCCAGCCATCCATCCAGACATCCATCCATGACTCCATCCCTCCAGCCAGCCATCCATCCATCCATCGATCTAGCCATCCATTCAGCCATCCATCCATCCATCCCTGCAGTCAGCCATCCATCCAGCCTTCCATCCATCCAGCCATCCGTCCAGCCATCCATTAATCCATCCATTCCTCCAGCCAGCAATCCATCCAGCCATCCACCCAGCCATCCATCCAGCCATCCATCCATCCATCCATCACTCCAGCCAGCCATCCATCCAGCCATCCATCCATCCAGCCATCCATCGAGCCATCCATTCATCCATCCATCCCTCCAGCCAGCCATCCATCCAGCCATCCATCCATCCAGCCATCCATCCATCCCTCCAGCCTGCCATCCATCCGGACATCCATCCATCCAGCCATCCATCCCTCCAGCCAGCCATCCATCCAGCCATCCCTCCATCCAGCCATCCATCCAGCCATCCATGCATTCATCCATCTCTCCATCCAGCCAGCCATCCAGCCATTCATCCATCCATCCATACCTCCAGCCAGCCAGCCATCCATCCATCCATCCATCCAGCCATCCATCCAGCCATCCATCCATCAATCCATCCGCCCAGCCAGCCATCCATCCAGCCATCCAGCCATCCAGCCATCCATCCATCCATCCATCCATTAATCCATCCCTCCAGCCAGCCATCCATCCAGCCATCCATCCATCCAGCCATCCATTCAGCAATCCATCCATCCATCCATCCCTTCAGCCAGCCATCCATTCGGCCATCCATCCATCCAGCCATCCATCCATCCATCCCTCCAGCCAGCCATCCATCCAGCCATCCATCCATCCAGCCATCCATCCAGCCATCCATCCATCCATCCATCCCTCCCGCCAGCCATCCATTCAGCCATCCATCCATCCAGCCATCCATTCAGCCATCCATCCAGCTATCCATCCAGCCATCCATTCATCAATCCATCCCTCCAGCCAGCCATCCATCAAGCCATCCATCCATCCAGCCGTTCATTCAGCCATCCATCCATCCCTTCAGCCTGCCATCCATCCAGCCATCCATCCATCCAGCCATCCATCCATCCAGCCTTCCAGCCATCCAGCCATCCATCCATCCAACGATCCATCCATCCAGCCATCCATCCATCCATCCTTCCATCCCTCCAGCAAGCCATCCATCCAGCCACCCAGCCATCCATCCAGCCATCCATCCATCCATCCATCCCTCCAGCCAGCCATCCATCCAGCCATCCCTCCATCCAGCTATCCATCCAGCCATCCATGCATTCATCCATCTCTCCATCCAGCCATCCATCCAGCCATTCATCCATACCTCCAGCCAGCCAGCCATCCATCCATCCATCCATCCAGCCATCCATCCAGCCATCCATCCATCAATTCATCCGCCCAGCCAGTCATCCATCCAGCCATCCAGCCATCCAGCCATCCATCCATCCATCCATCCATTAATCCATCCCTCCAGCCAGCCATCCCTCCAGCCATCCATCCATCCAGCCATCCATTCAGCAATCCATCCATCCATCCATGCCTTCAGCCAGCCATCCATTCGGCCATCCATCCATCCAGCCATCCATCCATCCATCCCTCCAGCCAGCCATCCATCCAGCCATCCATCCATCCAGCCACCCATCCAGCCATCCATCCATCCATCCATCCATCCCTCCCGCAAGCCGTCCATTCAGCCATCCATCCATCCAGCCATCCATCCAGCCATCCATCCATCCGTCCCTCCAGCCAGCCATCCATCCAGCCATCCATCCATCCAGCCTTCCATCCAGCCATCCATCCATCCATCCTTCCCTCCAGCCAGCCATCCATCCAGCCATCCACCCATCCAGCCGCCCATCCAGCCATCCATCCATCCCTTCAGCCTGCCATCCATCCAGCCATCCATCCATCCAGCCATCCAACCAGCCAGCCATCCATCCATCCATCCCTCCAGCCAGCCATTCATCCAGCCATCCATCCATTCAGCCATCCATCCTGCCATCCATCCATTCATCCATCCCTCCAGCCAGCCATCCATCCAGCCATTCATCCGTCCAGCCATCCATCTATCCATCCATCCCTCCAGCCAGCCATCCATCCGGCCATCCATCCTTCCAGCCATCCATCCAGCCATCCATCCATCCATCCATCCCTCCAGCCAGCCATCCATCCAGCCAGCCATCCAGCCATCCATCCATCAATCCATCCCTCCAGCCAGCCATGCATCCAGCCATCCTTCCATCCAGCCATCCATCCAGACATCCATCCATGACTCCATCCCTCCAGCCAGCCATCCATCCATCCATCGATCTAGCCATCCATTCAGCCATCCATCCATCCATTCCTGCAGTCAGCCATCCATCCAGCCTTCCATCCATCCAGCCATCCGTCCAGCCATCCATTAATCCATCCATTCCTCCAGCCAGCAATCCATCCAGCCATCCACCCAGCCATCCATCCAGCCATCCATCCATCCATCCATCACTCCAGCCAGCCATCCATCCAGCCATCCATCCATCCAGCCATCCATCGAGCCATCCATTCATCCATCCATCCCTCCAGCCAGCCATCCATCCAGCTATCCATCCATCCAGCCATCCATCCATCCCTCCAGCCTGCCATCCATCCGGACATCCATCCATCCAGCCATCCATCCCTCCAGCCAGCCATCCATCCAGCTATCCCTCCATCCAGCTATCCATCCAGCCATCCATGCATTCATCCATCTCTCCATCCAGCCATCCATCCAGCCATTCATCCATCCATCCATACCTCCAGCCAGCCAGCCATCCATCCATCCATCCATCCAGCCATCCATCCAGCCATCCATCCATCAATCCATCCGCCCAGCCAGCCATCCATCCAGCCATCCAGCCATCCAGCCATCCATCCATCCATCCATCCATTAATCCATCCCTCCAGCCAGCCATCCATCCAGCCATCCATCCATCCAGCCATCCATTCAGCAATCCATCCATCCATCCATCCCTTCAGCCAGCCATCCATTCGGCCATCCATCCATCCAGCCATCCATCCATCCATCCCTCCAGCCAGCCATCCATCCAGCCATCCATCCATCCAGCCATCCATCCAGCCATCCATCCATCCATCCATCCCTCCCGCCAGCCATCCATTCAGCCATCCATCCATCCAGCCATCCATCCAGCCATCCATCAATCCATACGTCCCTCCAGCCAGCCATCCATCCAGCCATCCATCCATCCAGCCTTCCATCCAGCCATCCATCCAACCATCCTTCCCTCCACCCAGCCATCCAACCAGACATCCATCCATCCAGCCACCCATCCAGCCATCCATCCATCCATTCATCCCTCCAGCCAGTCATCCAACCAGCCATCCATCCATCCAGCCATCCATCCAGCCATCCATCCATCCATCCATCCCTCCAGCCAGCCATTCATCCAGCCATCCATCCATTCAGCCATCCATCCAGCCATCCAACCATCCATCCCTCCAGCAAGCCATCCATCCAGCCATCCATTCATTCAGCCATCCATCCAGCCATCCAACCATTCATCCATCTCTCCAGCCAGCCATACATCCAGCCATCCATTCATCCATCCAGCCATCCATCCAACCATCCATCCCTCTTTCCAGCCAGTCATTAAGCCATCCATCCATCCAGCCATCCATCCAGCCATCCATCCCTCCATCCCGCCAGTCATCCAGCCATCCCTCCATCCAGCCATCCATCCAGCCATCCATCCATCCATCCATCCCTCCAGCCAGCCAGCCATCCAGCCATCCCACCATCCAGCTATCCATCCATCCATCCCACCAGCCAGCCATCCATCCAGCCATCCATCCAGCTATCCATCCAGCCATCCATTCATCAATCCATCCCTTCAGCCAGCCATCCATCAAGCCATCCATCCATCCAGCCGTCCATTCAGCCATCCATCCATCCATCCATCCCTTCAGCCTGCCAGCCATCCATCCATCCATCCATCCATCACGCCATCCATCAAGCCATCCATCCATCCAGCCATCCATCCATCCATCCATCCATCCATCCATCCCGCCAGCGAGTCATCCATCCAGCCATCCATCCATCCAGCCATCCATCCTGCCATCCATCCATCCATCCATCCCTCCAGCCAGCCATTCATCCAGCCATCCATCCATCCAGCCATCCATCCAGCTATCCATCCATCCATCCATCCATACTTCCATCCAGCCGCCCATCCAGCCATCCATACATCCATCCATCCCTCCAGCCAGTCATCCAACCAGCTATCCATCTATACAGCCATCCATCCAGCCATCCATCCATCCATCCCTCCAACCAGCCATTCATCCAGCCATCCATCCATTCAGCCATCCATCCAGCCATCCAACCATCCATCCCTCCAGCAAGCCATCCATCCAGCCATCCATTCATCCAGCCATCCATCCAGCCATCCATCCATCCCTCCAGCCAGCCATCCATCCAGCCATCCCTCCATCCAGCCATCCATCCAGCCATCCAACCATTCATCCATCTCTCCAGCCAGCCATACATCCAGCCATCCATCCATCCATCCATCCATCCATACATCCCTCCTTCCAGCCAGTCATTAACCCATCCATCCATCCAGCCATCCATCTAGCCATCCATCCCTCCAGCCAGCCAGCCATCCAGCCATCCCTCCATCCAGCCATCCATCCAGCCATCCATCCATCCAGCCATCCCTCCATCCAGCTATCCATCCATCCATCCATCCCACCAGCCAGCCATCCATTCAGACATCCATCCAGCTATCCATCCACCCATCCATCCATCCATCCTTCCCTCCAGCCAGCCATCCATCCAGCCATCCATCCATCCAGCCGCCCATCCAGCCATCCATCCATCCCTTCAGCCTGCCATCCATCCAGCCATCCATCCATCCAGCCATCCATCCAGCCATCCATCCATCCATCCATCCCTCCAGCCAGCCATTCACCCAGCCATCCATCCATTCAGCCATCCATCCAGCCATCCATCCATTCATCCATCCCTCCAGCCAGCCATCCATCCAGCCATTCATCCATCCAGCCATCCATCCATCCATCCATCCCTCCAGCCAGCCATCCATCCAGCCATCCATCCTTTCAGCCATCCATCCAGCCATCCATCCATCCATCCATCCCTCCAGCCAGCCAGCCATCCAGCCAGCCATCCAGCCATCCATCCATCAATCCATCCCTCCAGCCAGCCATGCATCCAGCCATCCTTCCATCCAGCCATCCATCCAGACATCCATCCATGACTCCATCCCTCCAGCCAGCCATCCATCCATCCATCGATCTAGCCATCCATTCAGCCATCCATCCATCCATCCCTGCAGTCAGCCATCCATCCAGCCTTCCATCCATCCAGCCATCCGTCCAGCCATCCATTAATCCATCCATTCCTCCAGCCAGCAATCCATCCAGCCATCCACCCAGCCATCCATCCAGCCATCCATCCATCCATCCATCACTCCAGCCAGCCATCCATCCAGCCATCCATCCATCCAGCCATCCATCGAGCCATCCATTCATCCATCCATCCCTCCAGCCAGCCATCCATCCAGCCATCCATCCATCCATCCAGCCATCCATCCCTCCAGCCTGCCATCCATCCGGACATCCATCCATCCAGCCATCCATCCCTCCAGCCAGCCATCCATCCAGCCATCCCTCCATCCAGCCATCCATCCAGCCATCCATGCATTCATCCATCTCTCCAGCCAGCCATACATCCAGCCATTCATCCATCCATCCATACCTCCAGCCAGCCAGCCATCCATCCATCCATCCATCCAGCCATCCATCCAGCCATCCATCCATCAATCCATCCGCCCAGCCAGCCATCCATCCAGCCATCCAGCCATCCAGCCATCCATCCATCCATCCATCCATTAATCCATCCCTCCAGCCAGCCATCCATCCAGCCATCCATCCATCCAGCCATCCATTCAGCAATCCATCCATCCATCCATCCCTTCAGCCAGCCATCCATTCGGCCATCCATCCATCCAGCCATCCATCCTGCCATCCATCCATCCATCCATCCCTCCAGCCAGCCATTCATCCAGCCATCCATCCATCCAGCCATCCGTCCAGCTATCCATCCATCCATCCTTCCATCCCTCCAGCAAGCCATCCATCCAGCCACCCAGCCATCCATCCAGCCATCCATCCATCCATCCATCCCTCCAGCCAGCCATCCATCCAGCCATCCCTCCATCCAGCTATCCATCCAGCCATCCATGCATTCATCCATCTCTCCATCCAGCCATCCATCCAGCCATTCATCCATCCATCCATACCTCCAGCCAGCCAGCCATCCATCCATCCATCCATCCAGCCATCCATCCAGCCATCCATCCATCAATCCATCCGCCCAGCCAGACATCCATCCAGCCATCCAGCCATCCAGCCATCCATCCATCCATCCATCCATTAATCCATCCCTCCAGCCAGCCATCCATCCAGCCATCCATCCATCCAGCCATCCATTCAGCAATCCATCCATCCATCCATACCTTCAGCCAGCCATCCATTCGGCCATCCATCCATCCAGCCATCCATCCATCCATCCCTCCAGCCAGCCATCCATCCAGCCATCCATCCATCCAGCCACCCATCCAGCCATCCATCCATCCATCCATCCATCCCTCCCGCCAGCCATCCATTCAGCCATCCATCCATCCAGCCATCCATCCAGCCATCCATCCATCCGTACCTCCAGCCAGCCATCCATCCAGCCATCCATCCATCCAGCCTTCCATCCAGCCATCCATCCATCCATCCTTCCCTCCAGCCAGCCATCCATCCAGCCATCCATCCATCCAGCCACCCATCCAGCCATCCATCCATCCCTTCAGCCTGCCATCCATCCAGCCATCCATCCATCCAGCCATCCATCCAGCCATCCATCCATCCATCCATCCCTCCAGCCAGCCATTCATCCAGCCATCCATCCATTCAGCCATCCATCCAGCCATCCATCCATTCATCCATCCCTCCAGCCAGCCATCCATCCAGCCATTCATCCGTCCAGCCATTCCATCCATCCATCCATCCCTCCAGCCAGCCATCCATCCAGCCATCCATCCTTCCAGCCATCCAACCAGCCATCCATCCATCCATCCATCCCTCCAGCCAGCCATCCATCCAGCCAGCCATCCAGCCATCCATCCATCAATCCATCCCTCCAGCCAGCCATCCTTCCATCCAGCCATCCTTCCATCCAGCCATCCATCCAGACATCCATCCATGACTCCATCCCTCCAGCCAGCCATCCATCCATCCATCGATCTAGCCATCCATTCAGCCATCCATCCATCCATCCCTGCAGTCAGCCATCCATCCAGCCTTCCATCCATCCAGCCATCCGTCCAGCCATCCATTAATCCATCCATTCCTCCAGCCAGCAATCCATCCAGCCATCCACCCAGCCATCCATCCAGCCATCCATCCATCCATCCATCACTCCAGCCAGCCATCCATCCAGCCATCCATCCATCCAGCCATCCATCGAGCCATCCATTCATCCATCCATCCCTCCAGCCAGCCATCCATCCAGCCATCCATCCATCCAGCCATCCATCCATCCCTCCAGCCTGCCATCCATCCGGACATCCATCCATCCAGCCATCCATCCCTCCAGCCAGCCATCCATCCAGCCATCCCTCCATCCAGCCATCCATCCAGCCATCCATGCATTCATCCATCTCTCCATCCAGCCAGCCATCCAGCCATTCATCCATCCATCCATACCTCCAGCCAGCCAGCCATCCATCCATCCATCCATCCAGCCATCCATCCAGCCATCCATCCATCAATCCATCCGCCCAGCCAGCCATCCATCCAGCCATCCAGCCATCCAGCCATCCATCCATCCATCCATCCATTAATCCATCCCTCCAGCCAGCCATCCATCCAGCCATCCATCCATCCAGCCATCCATTCAGCAATCCATCCATCCATCCATCCCTTCAGCCAGCCATCCATTCGGCCATCCATCCATCCAGCCATCCATCCATCCATCCCTCCAGCCAGCCATCCATCCAGCCATCCATCCATCCAGCCATCCATCCAGCCATCCATCCATCCATCCATCCCTCCCGCCAGCCATCCATTCAGCCATCCATCCATCCAGCCATCCATTCAGCCATCCATCCAGCTATCCATCCAGCCATCCATTCATCAATCCATCCCTCCAGCCAGCCATCCATCAAGCCATCCATCCATCCAGCCGTTCATTCAGCCATCCATCCATCCCTTCAGCCTGCCATCCATCCAGCCATCCATCCATCCAGCCATCCATCCATCCAGCCTTCCAGCCATCCAGCCATCCATCCATCCAACGATCCATCCATCCAGCCATCCATCCATCCATCCTTCCATCCCTCCAGCAAGCCATCCATCCAGCCACCCAGCCATCCATCCAGCCATCCATCCATCCATCCATCCCTCCAGCCAGCCATCCATCCAGCCATCCCTCCATCCAGCTATCCATCCAGCCATCCATGCATTCATCCATCTCTCCATCCAGCCATCCATCCAGCCATTCATCCATACCTCCAGCCAGCCAGCCATCCATCCATCCATCCATCCAGCCATCCATCCAGCCATCCATCCATCAATTCATCCGCCCAGCCAGTCATCCATCCAGCCATCCAGCCATCCAGCCATCCATCCATCCATCCATCCATTAATCCATCCCTCCAGCCAGCCATCCCTCCAGCCATCCATCCATCCAGCCATCCATTCAGCAATCCATCCATCCATCCATGCCTTCAGCCAGCCATCCATTCGGCCATCCATCCATCCAGCCATCCATCCATCCATCCCTCCAGCCAGCCATCCATCCAGCCATCCATCCATCCAGCCACCCATCCAGCCATCCATCCATCCATCCATCCATCCCTCCCGCAAGCCGTCCATTCAGCCATCCATCCATCCAGCCATCCATCCAGCCATCCATCCATCCGTCCCTCCAGCCAGCCATCCATCCAGCCATCCATCCATCCAGCCTTCCATCCAGCCATCCATCCATCCATCCTTCCCTCCAGCCAGCCATCCATCCAGCCATCCACCCATCCAGCCGCCCATCCAGCCATCCATCCATCCCTTCAGCCTGCCATCCATCCAGCCATCCATCCATCCAGCCATCCAACCAGCCAGCCATCCATCCATCCATCCCTCCAGCCAGCCATTCATCCAGCCATCCATCCATTCAGCCATCCATCCTGCCATCCATCCATTCATCCATCCCTCCAGCCAGCCATCCATCCAGCCATTCATCCGTCCAGCCATCCATCTATCCATCCATCCCTCCAGCCAGCCATCCATCCGGCCATCCATCCTTCCAGCCATCCATCCAGCCATCCATCCATCCATCCATCCCTCCAGCCAGCCATCCATCCAGCCAGCCATCCAGCCATCCATCCATCAATCCATCCCTCCAGCCAGCCATGCATCCAGCCATCCTTCCATCCAGCCATCCATCCAGACATCCATCCATGACTCCATCCCTCCAGCCAGCCATCCATCCATCCATCGATCTAGCCATCCATTCAGCCATCCATCCATCCATTCCTGCAGTCAGCCATCCATCCAGCCTTCCATCCATCCAGCCATCCGTCCAGCCATCCATTAATCCATCCATTCCTCCAGCCAGCAATCCATCCAGCCATCCACCCAGCCATCCATCCAGCCATCCATCCATCCATCCATCACTCCAGCCAGCCATCCATCCAGCCATCCATCCATCCAGCCATCCATCGAGCCATCCATTCATCCATCCATCCCTCCAGCCAGCCATCCATCCAGCTATCCATCCATCCAGCCATCCATCCATCCCTCCAGCCTGCCATCCATCCGGACATCCATCCATCCAGCCATCCATCCCTCCAGCCAGCCATCCATCCAGCTATCCCTCCATCCAGCTATCCATCCAGCCATCCATGCATTCATCCATCTCTCCATCCAGCCATCCATCCAGCCATTCATCCATCCATCCATACCTCCAGCCAGCCAGCCATCCATCCATCCATCCATCCAGCCATCCATCCAGCCATCCATCCATCAATCCATCCGCCCAGCCAGCCATCCATCCAGCCATCCAGCCATCCAGCCATCCATCCATCCATCCATCCATTAATCCATCCCTCCAGCCAGCCATCCATCCAGCCATCCATCCATCCAGCCATCCATTCAGCAATCCATCCATCCATCCATCCCTTCAGCCAGCCATCCATTCGGCCATCCATCCATCCAGCCATCCATCCATCCATCCCTCCAGCCAGCCATCCATCCAGCCATCCATCCATCCAGCCATCCATCCAGCCATCCATCCATCCATCCATCCCTCCCGCCAGCCATCCATTCAGCCATCCATCCATCCAGCCATCCATCCAGCCATCCATCAATCCATACGTCCCTCCAGCCAGCCATCCATCCAGCCATCCATCCATCCAGCCTTCCATCCAGCCATCCATCCAACCATCCTTCCCTCCACCCAGCCATCCAACCAGACATCCATCCATCCAGCCACCCATCCAGCCATCCATCCATCCATTCATCCCTCCAGCCAGTCATCCAACCAGCCATCCATCCATCCAGCCAT